>NC_084901.1:22615862-22830862 GCF_949316345.1 Pungitius pungitius | reverse complement strand
ACGAAATCTCCGATGGGCAGCGCCTCAAACACAGAGTGGAAGCTCGTCTGATGCCCGCACAGCGACGCCGTCGGCGCGTCGGACCAGCGTGCGCGGGACGAGGACTGTGCTGGCATTAGCCGCTTTGGATGAGGCTCATTTTGGAAGTGGTTTAATTCGCTTACTCGACAGACAGAGGGACAAACGCGCGCACACACACACACACACACACACACACACACACACACACACACACACACACACACACACACACACACACACACACACACACACACACACACACACACACACACACACACACACACACACACACACACACACAAAGTGAAACATCTTCATGTGGTCACGAGCACACATGCAGACTGTTCTGGGTCACTTGGTGAGTTTGGGTGTCACTGTGAGGCAAAGTCCAGCTGGTGTGGCAGCAGGACACTGACGGCTAAACAACCCCCCCCCCCCCCCTTCACTCTCCCACACTGGAGTTTACAAACAAGAATGAGCACACAAACACACAGAAAGTGACACTGAGACACACACGAGATGTCCTTTTTGTTGACTCTCTTTTCTATCAGTTGGCTAAATCATTTAGGGCCACAGGGCTTTTCTTTGTGTGTGTGTGTGTGTGTGTGTGTTGGAAAAACTTGTTGGCGCTTAAACTTAAATTATTAGTATTCATCAGAACAAAAATATTTCTCTTAAGTAGAAGTTTTTCTTCTGTAGGCGTTTCCGGAAAAACAAACCAGAGCGAATAAATGATGTGACTGAAACTTTATTGATTCTGTCCTAATGTTCTGGTTTGTTCATATCGGCACCGAGCAATGATAGAAGCTCTGTATGAAATCAGAACTGGACAACTGGCCAAGACGATTTGTGGTGTCGTACTCTGTTGAAACTGGGTTTGTATTTCAGTTATTTCATTGGGGATGAGGTCCTCATCCATTTACCCAGCTGTGCATTACGTATAGACTACAGTGGATGGCGGCAGGGCACCGTCCCAGTGTGGACAATATCTTTGGATTAATTAGGCTTTCTTTTAGGTGGTTCAAATATATGTTTATTCTGCTTCAATCAAAGCAGTCCCTTTAAGGACAATTCACTTCCTTCAACTTGTTTAGGGAAGTTGTCACAGCTCATTGAATTAATAGCTCAAACAATGTACTAAAATTGATTTAAAAAAGGCCTTGGGCCCCACACCGACACGTCAGTGTTTATGTGCGTACCTGCTGCTTGAGAGTGCCGAGCTGCTGCTGGAGTCCCTGGTTCTCCTTCTCCCGCTCCTGCTTAGAAGTGGACAGCTGTTCCTTCTCTTGGCTCAAGTCCTGCAGCTTCTGCTCATAGTCGCCCTCGAGCTTCTTGAGCTCCACCTGCAGCTCGTGGCGGGCCATCAACTCAGCATCCAGCTAACACAAAAACACGTGAAGGGACACACAGAGGGAGACAGACTGTTAGAGTGGCCCAAGGGGCCAGGTAGACTTTTTGGTGGCTTTACATTTGAATAGGGATCACGTTTAAGAAGCAGTAGCTCTACGGTTGTAGAAAAGACAAACAAAAAGACTACAAATATTCTTCTAATAAAACAAAATGATAGAATGGATATAGTGTTGTAATTCAGAAGGGGCACTACTATGGGATTAAGTACGAGCAAGCAGCGTTCACAGGCTTCACCATTTCACAAACTGTTTTTATTAAGAGGATTGGAGCAGAAAATAAATAAATATTGCACATCAATATCGACCCTGAAGCTAACCACACACCAGCGTACTCTAATGATTATGGGAACAAAGTGTGTTCATATGCACATGCTTTCAGTCTCCCTCTTTAAACAGCAGCAGTTTCCGTATCTCAAAGACCTGTAGAAGCAATTTCCTGCAGTCTAGTGCTTTCAGTTTCATTGTATAATTTGCACTGCAAATTAGTGTCAATTATTGAGTTAAGATGCTTCAGTGCACTTGAATGAGCTCTCTTCTCACTTCCATTTTAAAGACTTCACATGCATTAGAAACAAAGGGAAAGATTTTTACCCAAAACTTGAATTGTTTCACTTTCATTTATTTTCGAGGATTTGGTTACTAGGACACTTGACAAAACGAGATAATAGCGTTCCAACCAATGAGCGCACACACACACACACACACACACACACACACACACACACACACACACACACACAAAGAGAGCTGTTTAATTTGCTGATGGAAGATCCGTTTCCCCTTACTGTCAGCGTCCTGACAGGCGCATCCCTAATTCCTGCCAGAGAGACTGCCTGCAATTACCTCGTCATAGGCAACTAGCACTGTGTGTGTGTGTGTGTGTGTGTGTGTGTGTGTGTGTGTGTGTGTGTGTGTGTGTGTGTGTGTGTGTGTGGTCAACAGAAATGAAATGAATGGGTTTTCAGTTAATGTGTGTTAGCGTGATCCAGCGTGAGCGTGTGCCTGAATGAATGCCGGTCTATGCTCCCTTTTTGCAATTATCCTATCGCTGGGACAGAAACATTAAGTCAGAACCCCCCCCCCCCCCCCCCCCCATGTATTAAGGTAAGAGCATTTGTCCGAAAGACGCTTGGGCGCTCATTCTCTTGGTCACCCTGTGTCCCTCCGTTTTTGTCATCCCATGTCAGACTAACACTGCTCGCATAGAATCTAATTACAATTCCAATGTGTCCGTGTTTGAGGAGGTGGAAGGGGGGGAGGGGTGGGGGGCTTTTACAATGTATGATTGTAATACTTTGTGTGCTTCTGGGATGACATGCAAATATGTCCATGGGTATTACGTGTTGTTGTTATTGTGCGTTTTGGATGTCCACTGTGAATGAATGTGTGTTTTTCACCTTCTTTTCCATCTCGGCGGCCTTGGCCTCGCTGGCTTCTACCTTGGTCTGGTCCACCATGTTGTCTGTGGACACACAAAGGACAGGAGAAGAGGAAAAAGGTAGAGGGTGAGATAAGGGTTTCAGACAGTGCACCTGCGCATGTCTGGGCGTGAAGACCTCACACCCCTCCGTCTGGCGCAGACTGTGCACCATCAGACATTTACAAACAGATGCATACAAACAGAGCGAGCGTCCTATCTGCCCCCCCCAAAACTCCCCCCCCCCCCCTTATCACACTACTCAAACTCAAGATCTGCGAGAAGATTGTAGAGGCATCTCATTGATTTGTGTTGCACGCTGCACCCGCACACCTTTCCCTTTAAAGCCCACACTATATACACCTTTGTCCAAGTCTATGGATGTGCGAGAGAGGTGGGAGCACACTTATTTCCCTCTACGACGGATACATCTCACACCAATTTCTATCAAATTGTTGAATTCTGAAAAGAAAGACCACGTAACAGTCTGCAGGTAATCCATTATCAGAGACTGGGCTTGGCAGAGGGCAAAATGATAAGGACACCCGCTGACCAACAGGGTACTTGTAC
Organism: Pungitius pungitius; assembly: GCF_949316345.1. Classification (NCBI taxonomy): domain Eukaryota; kingdom Metazoa; phylum Chordata; class Actinopteri; order Perciformes; family Gasterosteidae; genus Pungitius; species Pungitius pungitius. The sequence continues at coordinate 22,827,445 of NC_084901.1, read as the reverse complement.
TGAATAATTGCATGGCCTACAGGTGGTTCAGCGCCAGAGGGCTTACCGAGCATGTGCAGCAAAATAACTAATTAGCATGAAGATGAATGCCACAAAGTAACTGGATCAAAGACAGCTAATCATGATGCTCAGGAGAGGGATCAAACAGATAGAGATGGGAGAGGAGCAAAAATAGATGATGAAATTAGATATTGTGAGGAGAGAGGGAGGCTTTGGTTGCATTGAAGATAATGCTAGTGGAAAAAAATTAAAACTATGCAACCTTATATATAGATAAGCTATTAAGAAAGGCAGAGAATGCAAAATGAGATTTCTATTTTGTGAGAGGGAAGATTTTTGCCGGATGAAAGAACTGAAAGAACACATTAATATGCCAGCCCAAATACACTTTCAGCGTGTAGGTTTGTGTGAGTTTACGTGGTTATTGGATGTGTAATGGAGGAGGGGAGTGTGTGTTTGTGTCTCTGGGAGTTGGGAGGGGGGTTACTTCTGTCGTAGTGGCTAGGCTAAATGGGACAAACTTCGAATGGAGAGCACTAAGGGAGCCAGAATGTAGGGGAAAACTGTGCTGAATTTCAGAGTTCAAAGAAAAACACTAAATAATGCATGCAGGGCAGAATTGGGCTGCTTTCCACCGATAATAACTCTGGCAGCCTTAAAGGAGGCCAGCCAGCCTGCGTGAGTGTGTGTGTGTGTGTGTGTGTGTCAGGACGCATTTAGAAGCAGTGCAATTAGAGCCTCCTGCGGTGAGCAACGGAGAACTGCCATAAAGGAGTATTGAACTCTTGAGACATGGCCTCCACCTCCATTATGCTCCGGTTTTCGTTAGCGGGTGCTTCCTCGTCAACATTTAGTCACTGAAGTGCACGTGCACATTTACCCAGTATGCACCACTCTTCACCTAAAACATGTCATGCCATGTGTGTGCAGGATAGAGAGGGACAGTAAATGACATGGATCGCTGGCCATCCTGCTGGAAAAGTCTGCGTTACTACGGTGAGCCGGTCGGGATTCTTGCTCATGGGTACCGAGACAACGGGCTCACCATTTTTATCAAAAGTCAGTCTTTAAAACCTGTACTCAGGTGCTCTTATGCAAGTCAAAACAGTTTTGGCCGGCTTTAATCATTGCTCTTTCATGCAGGCCATTAAAATATCCTCTCAGTGCTCATTATGTGCAAAAATGTATTCCAATGTTAATCTGAATCCAATATGAGGCTTTAGCATCAAGAGATCCAGAGTTAATCAAGTGAATTGAGCATCTCCTGAAGTCAAAGTTTGCTTCACCGACACCCTTTTGATGAGCCACAGTCGAGGCATGGCAGCACAAAGACGGACCCTTGTACTTTGGAACTTTGACTTAATGAAATCAAGTACCTTCCAAACTGCTGAAGTCAGTCGCTTCAGATAAACATTTTGGCACAGGAGGAGTTTGGAAGCGCATTAGCAGCGGATCTTTAAACGGACACTTTGAAAGAGAGGAATGCTCATAGTAAGCAAAAGTTACTTTTTAACGATCAACTGGGCACCCAACTATCGTTTTAAGGCCATTTTAAACGATGGAGGAGATTGTTCTATGAGGAACTTGGAACATCAATTTAGCTCGCACTGCGTGGCTCTGCCTTGTGGCATTCTGGAGCCACTACACATTGAGCCATAGTTACAAATTGTGTTGCATATTGTACTACGGACAGATTCAGGTAGAATCCCATCGGGTCAGCATAACGTTGTGTCATGGACTGGGATGAACATGACTGGGCCAAACTGAAATGCAGTTCAAGGTCCTCACAGCTCAGTGCAACAGTGTTGGATCTTTGTTTTGGTCTAAGGGCATTTTGTGTCTATTTGGTCTTTAATGCCTTTGGAAATAAAATTAAATGTTGGAGAGTGTTGGTTGATGGGCAGAAGGCCCTCAGGGTGCACTAGGAGAAGGGAAAAAGAAATACTTGATCACGTGTGTGTGTGTTCTGGCCCATCGACTCACCTATCAAGCCTTCAACGTTGAGACTGAGGTGACGGCACTTGAAGTCGGGGTCGGCTCCATTCCTGTGAAGCACGATCTGAGCAACACACTCGTCTATCAACTTGTAGTACTGAGGCCTGCAGGAAGGACGGAGTGACAGATTTACAGATGGGTGGATTAGAAGACAGGAGAGAAAGGAGCGGTGAGAGACAGGGGGGAGAAGATAAGAGGAGGGGGGGGGGGATAATGGAGTGGAGTCAATATGGTGTGCAGGGTAAAAAAGGCGAGAATGTATCAGTCTCTGTAATACACTTTCTATGTTGTGTTGCCTATGACTAGTATAGAATGCCACTTTACTACGCGTTAATAAGACAACGGGCACATTATGGGAGTGGATGATCGGACTGATGATGAGCGAGTCAGTTAAGTTGTCCAGACAAATGTATGAACACAGATGCTTTTATCATCAGAAACCCAGATTACCCGTCTGTGGGAGCATGACAGTTTGAGGTTCTTGTCACCAAGATTGATCGTGTGCAACTGTGTTGGTCTATGTCCAGCGCCCCATGTCCGATCAAGCTCGCTTCACACAGACACTCAATTTTGGAAGGTGTCTTATTCCCTGACCCCATTAGATGCTGCCAGAGTCACAAACTCAATACTTTATTCATTCCGTCTCCCGTCACTCTGCTCTTTGTCTAACACTTATTCCACTCCTTCGATAAACTACAAGGTTTTAGTTTGGGGTTTTTTTCTCCTGAAGCTTAGACTTATCCGTGGAGCGAGAGAGACATCTAGTGTTGCTCCGGAAAACTGAGCCTCACTCGAATAGACCTTGTGCTGGCTGGATCCTGAAGCTGGTGTCCTTCACAAACCCAAGTTCAGATATCAGGTAAAATATGAAAAGGGAGGGCTGGTAGGCCTACGGCTATATACAAGGCGCTTATTCATATATACAGAAGTAATTGCACTTTTTAGATCATATCTATTAAGTCCGGTAAATGCACCGCATGTGAATGACATAGAAGTGCACTCGAATAAATTCATCAGGCCTCCATCTTCACTTTAGATTGAAATACAGTAAGACTAAGATTGTGAGAAGAGCTGCACACAGGAACGCTAAATCCTACATTGCCTGTACGTCCCTCCTCATTCCCTCCACGTCAACCTTGGAATTGACCTCAACGTTCCATTTCTTCCTCATTATTGTCCCGCCCTTTAACTCCTTTCTCTCTTCATCTCTGCAATTATTGAGCAGTATTTTTCTACCACTCTATAGCTCTCTCCCCTCTCCCCCCTCCCCACACCTGCAGTCTCTCTACGGAGACCATTATAGACCACTTCTATTGTGTTCCAGTGGATCACCTGGCCGGAGATAGACTGATTGGAAAAGAGGGACGGACAGGAGAGGATGGTAACATAACAACCTCAGCTGGGACCGTTTGCGAGGGCCGAACTGCCTTTTCCATCCTCACACTTTATTACCCGAGCTGTGTAAAACATAAATCTCAATTCCTTGCCCGTCTGTTACCATCAAGGCAACAGCGACCAACAACGCAGCTAATAAAGGCGAAAGGTGTGCATGTGTGCACACGTTGTGTGTTCCTTTGTCCTTTTCTGTAGCCGAGAGTGAAAGAGAACATGTATGCGTATGTGTGCATTCACTACACCATGCAGCCCTTGTCTTTTTATTATTCTAGCCTTGTCATTCATTTATTCACTCTTCCTTCCTCCCGTTTCCTTGGCTAAACCTCCCAAGGGCTTTAGAAGACAGGGAGGGACATTAGCATATTTCTGGTGATAAGAGGTGATAGCGTTCATTTCTATTAAAATGGAATTGGACTTCTTTGCATGTATTAATTTCTCAGCCTTTGAACGGTGCTGCAGAAAACAAACAGCTAATGGAGGACGGGGCTGAGATGAGAGAGAGGATGAACTTTTTTTAAACCATTCATCATATATATATATTATATATAAACTTATTAAATGTATAGTCAAAAGTTTGGACACACCTTCTCATTGAATGACAAAATGTGTCCAAACCTTTGACTGCTATTGTATGTGTGCCAAATGCAGCTTTCACTGTGCCAACTGTAATAAGCAGGTGCATGTGAGAGAGAGAGAACGGACATGTATGGGTGTGTATTTATGTGCATGTAATACCTGGCCAGATAGTCATTGCGGATTAGCAGCAGGTGCTGCATCAGGGACAGGAAGTGCGATTCACCTTTGGAGTCCTTCACAGTGTTGACAAGGATCTCAAACACTTCCCTCACATCATTGAAGCAAAAGCAGTTAAGGCTTAACCAACACAAACAACCAAGGTTAATACAAATACAACATTTTCAACTATCAGTAACAACTGTCTCACACCAACTTTTGCTGCACATAGTACTCAAACTTTGAGTAAAACTAACTTTTCTTTACTCAAATACTCAAAACTCAAAAACAAAAACTTAAATAAAAAGTCAAACTAAATAAAATGAATTGGAGACTGAACTTTCAGACCATCTAAAAGCCTTTCTTGTAATAGGGTAGCGGTTTAAAACTAACAATTGTTAAATTATACAAAGATTTTATCAAAAATCATCTGAGGTCAGCAGGGAAATGAGCAGACTTTGTTTTCACTGAATTGTTACGCATGGGAGACACCTGGGGGTGAAAGTAAGAACTGCATGCAGAAATCAGCCAGGCAAATTACAGCAAATGGTGAAACAAAGTACAGTCACTCTACTTCTAACAGGCCAAAACATGTAGGTGTGATAAAGAATCAGCATCGCCTGCATATTTCCCTGAGAATATCTTCATCAGAATATATTTTGCATAGATTGTTAGCCATCCGGAGAACTATTCATGCAAATATGAATGTTCTCAAATGACGTGTAGTAAAATGAACCCGTGCATCCACATGCGACACTAGAAATCAACACAGGTGGGATTGTTTGGTGGTCGTGTGAACCTAATTGGCCGGGCGCTTATCTGTAAAGCATAAACTGATAATTCAGGGTTGCAATAACGCAATGAAAAAGTCCACCAGTATTGAATGTATGTCGTCCTCTACTGAACAGCAGATGAGTAGTAAATGTCTGAGATGGTAATTATGTATTATATGTACATGTATATTGAATGTAAAAATCTCCAAACAAACAGACGATGTCCTTAGAGCCTGTTATGTCTATCAAGTATGAAAATATTCATTTATAATCTATTCTGCTAGAAAGCAGATAAATGACAGGCTAATGACAGGGATCTATCAATCTGATTGTGTGAATTCCTAATTTTAATAATGGAGAGGATACATTCATATACTTCTATATTCTAACCATGTAACACATACACACTTTCATTATAAAAGAAAGTTATATATAGGTTGCACCAGCGAAGCAACACAAAACAACGAGCCAGCAAAGTTACGTTGTAACCAGGTATATATAGATTTTCAAGGTCAAAAAGTGGACCCTGGAAATTTCGACAGAGGGACAACTTTGCCCAGTAGAAGGATATTCCATCTCAATGCGGATGTCATCAAGACGTGCTTTGAGGTCCTCAGAGTCATCTTCAGCCTGCTCATCAAACACTGTGAGTTGCACCCTCAGCTCTTCGTTTTCTATCATCCGCACCTCCTGCAGGGAGAGTGGTGGGATGTGGGCGGGGGGGGGGGGAAAGGCACAGGGGGGAGATTACAGGGAGAGCGTGACAGACATCGAGTTTGGACAGTTGAGAGGCATCACGCACAGTGTACAAGGGTGTTTCAGAGTAAGGATTTGCAAATGTGTGTTTTTAGAGAGAGATCCCTTGAGTGTATAATATGAAAAAGAGGAGGGGGGGGGGGGGGGTGTTCTGTACCGTCAGCAGGTCTTTGAGACCCAATCTTTGCAGTTCGGAGCGAATATGGATCCTGAAGTCAAGCTCTTCTCCCCGGCTTATCAAGGCATTGATTAGCTGCATGCAGCCACCCTGAGACAAAAAAACATTGGACAGTCAACTTCATAATGTGGAGTAAATGGACGGATGCCAGCTAGAATACTAAAGACAATGAGTCTTTTTTCGCTGCATTGACTGTCTGTCAGAACGCGACCAGGTTGTTTTTTTCTTCTCAACAAATACACACGTGGGGATTTATGAACGTTCAAAGGAGCACCTTCAGAGCAACGTTGGGTTTTCCCATGCCAGCAAGGAGCGGCTGAAACCTCTCAATGTCCCGTCTCTCTGCCTCCTCGGTGATGGCCTCCAAAACACGCTCATGACTGCAAAAAAAGGAAGTTATGCACATGATGTAAAACGCTGCTACGCCTCGTTCCATCAGATACATCAAAACAACTTTTACCATGAAAAACATGTAAGCAGAATTATAAAGTACTTTCTATTCCCTTATTTGATAGCCTTTCGTGGAACACAGGTGACAGAAAAAATGAATATTATTTTAATGCTATGTTGCTCCAATGGAGCAGTTTAATAATCTTTTTTTTAAAGGCTGCACTTTAGACTTATGCTTTGCAGAAGAGTTTGTTGGCTGTTATTTCTGGTGAACATATTTAAAAACATGGTCTTAACATTTCACTCATACTTACAGGTTCTCAGGATGTTCCAATATTGAGATTGCAGAGAGCAGCTTGACAGCATCCACCATCATATGAGGCACCTGAGGGTTGATGGCTTTGACCAGCAGAGGAAATCCCTCATCTGACTCCAGCATGGATTTTAGACCGTGCTAAAAGGGGAGAAAAGAAATGGGACAGGAGAAAGGAGAATGAGTGAGACGAGGCTTTCATGATTCATATTGTGGTGGATGCATCCGAAGAACCAGAATGAAGATGTATTCCGTATAAACAACCTATTTTACCAGGTAAATTATCATTGTGTGGGATTATTAAACGTGAAAGATTAAGATGGAAATCATACTAATTTCGTAAATTTGGAAACATCACACTAAACCCCCAAAGCGTAATAGATCCCAAAGATAATCCACGACTGCATTCATTGTAATGAACTGACCAGTGGGTCACATTGACTCAATACTGCTCTCTAGTGCAGGAATCACACAACAACTATCTCCAATCAACCTGAGGAAAGAGTTCATTTCTTACCTTGTTGTTCATGAAGGCTTTTAAACAGCGAATGATCTCATGCTGACATTTCACTCCCACCATTCTAGTGGTTGGATGAGAGGGACAGATACAGAAAGCCATTATGGACACATCGGGTTAGATGGCCTTCTCTGTGGTTTGAGTGTCTTACGGGTATTCGTCTTTGTCCTCCTGTAGTCTCTTAAGCAGGTTGAGCAGCAAGGCGAGCCCCTCGTTTCCAAAGGTCTGCACCCAACTGGAAGGTACAAGAGCATCTGATTAGACTATTGTGGTCTTCAGCCTTATTCCCATTCCCTCTCTTAGAATATACTTTGCTCACAAAGCAGTTGTCTCTTGTCACATAGAAAGTTTATCCTTTGTTTTTATTTAATTTGTGTAGCTAATTCTGTAGCCTATATTTAATGTCTCATTTGGGGACAATCCACGCTGCAGTGTCTTCGATTATTATTAGTTTAGCATCACCTTTTTATCTGAAGGTCAAACTCTGCAAATGTATGTGGTCAAATAATTACTGATTCTTTAACAGGAATGGTTACAAGCTGTAATGAGCGGTCACGTATGGACGGTTTGTAGAGATCACACAACACAGAAAAGTGTATGAACATCAGCTGTGTGAGGAGCTGAAGAATGTGCTTCCTTAAAGGCCGTATTCAACATATTCGGTTGGAGATTACATTACATGTCATTTAGCTGACGCTTTTATCCAAAGCTACTTACATTCAATTTTTGCCTGGGGAGCAATTAGGGGTTAGGTGTCTTGCTCAGGGACACTTTGACATAGCACATGGGGCAGCTGGGATTCGAACCGCCAACCTTGCGGCTACTCCATGCGCCACTATCGCCCACACACAGATCTGCCCTCCACAACAGGATGCACTGCATGTATCTGTGTGCGTGTGTGTTACCTGACAGGGTTGTTATTGAGGGAGACTCGCAGAGACTCGAGGCAGCTCAGTAGCTGCGCGTCTCGGTAGTCAGACTTCAGCTCCTGGATGTACATCATGGCTGATTTGGAGCTCTCCTTCTGGTTCTGACCCTAATCAACGAAAGGTTGTGTTTTGCATTAACATTCATCTCGTCACATAATATGAATAATATTATTGATTGATGAGCAGAATTAAAAAGGCCCTGTGCGTGGGCCTATTTCAGTTACAAGAACGGTGTTAGCAACCACCTGTTTTGTAGATTATATTACACCCAGCTTTTATTTACCTGACTACTTGGGTGGTTGATTAAATTAAATGAACCGACATGTCAAGCTGTTTATCCATTTGTATAAGGTCTATAGCAAGCTACTATTGGCTCAAGGGAGGAAGCCCTTCAACTTCAGAACCGTAGTGGTCATTTATCTGAACATCTAGTCGACCATAAGAATAAGATAAATGTATTGCATTAGTATTATTATATTTATCCATCAGGTACGGGACCAAACACTTTGTAACTTTTACAAAGCTGTCGACGCGTTGTATTAGTGCATGTGTTTGGGTACTGACGGCTTTAGACGTGTGGAGGTACTGGGAGACCATCTCCCGCTTGATCGTAATGTCTTTTGCCCTCAGAGGCTGCTGCTTCTCCCCATTCAGGTTCATATCCACCTGAAGGAATATAGGCAAAAGGATGGGAGCAGGAGAAAGTGAGAGATATGAGAAAGGAAAAAGTGTTTAAAGACCTGCAGACAGTATTTTCTTAAATCTACAGATTATGATGCTAACAGGTGAATCTTTTGAAAAAACACAACACACGACTCAAACAAACATGCAGCTTCTCTCTCACCAGCATCTGTTCAAAGAGCTCCAGCACGTATTCGTCGGGGTGATCCTGCAGCACCGCGCTCTGAGCGCTGATCTCGTAGCTGGCTGCTGAAGAGTGTCGGTGACTTGGCGCTTGGCCGGGCTTCTCTTTGTCCTTTTTCATCCTCATGCTGGTGAAACGTTCCAGCTGGATCAGCGGAAACACATGACACATGTTAGAGGAAAGAGGTCAAAGAGAAAATAAATAAATAAAAGATAAACGGAAACATGCAAAGTGTGTAACCATTACTGGAAGGTCACAAGGCACGGTGACAATCCCTAATCAGCTCACGGTTTGAAGGGCCTCTTGATTACTGATGTTGAGTCATTGAATGGTAATAAAAAACCAGAGGGATTTTTCTCCTTCAATTTGGGGATATCATGTTTTAACAGTAGAAACCGTTCAACAGTGAGACAGTGATTAGGGATTAGAGAGACAAAGACTGCACATAAAGTTGAACAACGTTTAACATGCTCATCACTGGCCAGCACAGAACACAACACTCAGTCTGGGAAACCAGATGCATGGAAGCATCTGGTTTTAAGGACTTCATATTTTAAGTGACCACTTCCATAAACAATCAAAAAACTGTGTTTCAGGTCTACGTTTCAGGCCTTTCATGCCGTTGTGCATTTTGCTCACAGCATGCACATCCAGCATGAGCACAGAGCAAGACAAGGCACAGATAATAAACATTTGTGTTACGCTGGATTAGCTTTGTGTGACGTGACATTGAAGCAAATAATGGTGAGTTGCTTTATCAAAGTCCACAATGACAGATGACAGGTTAAGCACACGTGTGATGTTGGAATGCATTTAAGAACCTACCTCATCAGGAATCAGGCGTTTGAGTGTCTGTAAAGGACCAACAAAGGTGACAGGGAGCAAAACAGAAAGGTAGGGGGAAGAAATAAAAAATAAATAAAACAGACGGGTGGGAAAAGCAGAGACAAGTGGGGGGAGGCAGAGAGAGAGAGAAGAATTCATTAGACAGAAATCCTTCATGACAGGAGAAGGATCCAGGAAACTCTGCTGAGCTCACGAGTGATTCACAGGATGGCAGAGGGGAAAACTATAAATGAATTACTGTCATAGTTTAATGCATTCGTCATTAATCCACATCTCTTAGAGAACTAACACATGTAAATTAGAGTCTACGTTGGAGGTAATCAATTCGCCTGGTAGCTACTAATTACATTAGAAAGCCAGGAGATCAGCGGTCAGACAGTGGGAGTCAGAAGTACATTTTTCAAGGAGGGGAAAAAAACACTTGTGTGTCAAGGCCACTAGGTGTCAGCCTGTGTCCATTAATATTCTTGTTGTGACAAATTGTGGAGCAATACCATCCAAATGTCTCTTCTTCACCTAATCCCAAGTAAGCCTTCAAACTAAATAACCTAATCATCACAATGGAAATAAAAAGGACAAGATATAATGGAAATTTAAATGTTGTTTTCTCATCACGGACGCAATGACAAGCGCAGGAAAAAAATGAGGTTTTGAAACTGTGGGCCAGTAGTGAAAAACTGCTTCATTAACAGTATAAAAAGGGAACCCGTCTACTTGCTGACCACGATACGTTCTTTATCCTCTACTTTCTCATTGTGTTATTTGTATTATATTGAAACGTAGCTTTCGGTTAAGATTCAACTTCCAGATGTTGCTCACCGCCTCTTAGTAGTGCGATTCGCCGTCTGAGTGAAGTACTAGTTTAAAAAAGTGTACTGCTATAGATTGTGATAGGATTCCCAAGTCTGTTGTTGATGGTGCTCATTTGAATGCCTGTCTTGCCCGCTAGGTGTCAGGCTTCACTTGATAACGAGGGAAACACGACGGAGGTGCTTTCAACCATCACAGACGCCCTTCAATTTCTCCAGAGAGCAGATGAAGCAACATCAAAGGGTCAATAATATTACACTACAACAGTAAAGGGTCACATGAAGAAAAAAAAAGTATCCATGACATGTTTCCCATGGTATTACCAAGTCTGACAGGACGAAGTGAAGCGCATGATACAGAAAAATGAAACGTGTGTTAGACGATGCCACAAACACAACACCCACATGATGCCTTGCATATTGAAGAACGCATTCAAATCCAGAGAACTCAGTTGGGAAATGAAATGACTGATGTCTGCTGCTCACCGCCATTTATTTCTCTTTTGAGGCATTTTGTTTAATCATTAAAATCCCCTACATGGCATTAACTTGAGGGTGCATGAAATCAACTTGGTTTGTTGTTCTAGGGGTGTCTTGATATGCTGGTAATAGCAACAATCATGCTAAAAATGAAAAGATAGTGTTAATAAATTATCTTGGCCGCTAGCACAGTGAACATCTAAAATGATGACAGCTCTAGTTGTTTTTGTCCACAGCAGTCTCAGGATCTTTAAATAGCGACTAGAGCCTCACTTAGCAAACGCCTATTGAAAAAGGTACATTATTTTTATTTTACACTCTGTGTCAGAATGTTGTAGTTATTAAGACTTCATGCTGTGTCCATGCACCTACAAACATCCAGGGCTGTTCTGGCGAAAGACGGACTACAGCCTTTTATTCTGTGGCATGAGAAACTGAAGAAATGAAGATGGGGAGAGCAGTCAAGAGAAGCTGGATTGAGAGCGATCGCACAGGAAACCGACTGACGTCAGGAAGGCGGCTTTAGAGAGAGATGGGGAGGAAGAGACAAAAAAAATAGTTTGTCAACTAACTGAAGGGGCACAGTTCCGCTTTTCAACCCACAAGTACAGTTGACTTACAAGTCTGTAGACTGTGTGTGAGGGGAGCCACTGACAGATCTACGTACCCCCGGCCGACCTCACAAGGTACAAAGGGCTCGGCTATCGTTAACACAATGTGCAAGGAACTGCTTATTGTTTTCGTAGAAAAAGAGTTTGTGTCGGCTTTGAATTACAATCAGCTTAACAGTTTAACAATTCATGATAATATCTAAAATAACATTACTTGGCTATCCAAGACATTCTAAAATTATATTAATATTACTCAAATCCCTCTCTAGCTTTGTTCTATTATTATTTTGTTCTGTTTCTGGCAATTGATGTACTCTCAAACAACAGGTGGAGGGAGAAAATGTATAATTATTAATGATCAAACATGTGATTTAAATCTACAGTTGATCACTGTAAGAAAAGTTTTCCTCATGTCATATTGTTTAAACACTATGATGTAACCAATATCATGGTGGTAGTATATTAAATATATAACACAATCAGACAGAACAATGCAGTCAGCTTTGGTGCTAAAAGCTGCTACTCAACAACTGACACTATTATCATTGACAAAAGGTCATGAAACTAGAAAAAAGTACATAATCTAACTTGTGTTGGTCTTTGCCTTAAAGTGAATACTGCTGAATCATATACTGGCCTAATGGCGGTTGACAAAGTAAGAACCACTACAACTCCTTTGATGATGGATTCAATTGTTTACCAAGCTAAAACACAGGGTGTGCGTTATTTCCCGCATTACAAATGTGATGACTGGCTGATCTGCCCGTTTGAGTAGAGTCAGCATCAACGTAATGGCTTTTGGTTTGAGACAGTGGGTTGGTCAAAACAAGCAGCTCAATGACAGCTCCTTGAGTAATTGTGGCGCACGTTTACAAAACAAAACGTGACAGCCTATGGACCAAACGGTAGGAATGATTAGAATACAAGCGGAGCTAAATTTATTTATTTATATATCTACTTTCCTGAGAAATGCCAACCTGCTGTGTTCACAGATACATGTAAGAAATACTGCTGGAGTCTGAGCTCAGAAAGCTTCTGGTGAACCTGCTGGATTTCATCTGATGATTCAAAGGACCGTGGAGAGTACTACCGATTACCAAGTTAAAAAAGAACTATATCCTCGCTGCTTATGAAGCTCAGAGAGAGGCACCGACATTAAATTGAGTCATTGGGGTATCTTACCCCAATACAATACATAAGCCGAATCATAAACAGACCATGATGCTGAGCATCCAATGCCTGTGATGGACTAACGAGTGGGGCTGTTTTCACATTTTCTCATCATAATAGAATTAAGGCAACTGTATTGTACATTATCCTGGAAGACAAAGTGAAGCTGGATTTACATATATTTTGGTCAGTCCTGAGTCATTTATCTGTGATCTTGGTGTTGCGCCCTGCCGGTTAGCGTACAGTGTTTGAAAGGTTTTGATTACGTCTCGTCTGCGGCCTCCCAGGATCTTTATTTAGTCTTGTAGCTTTATGTATTGTGTGTAGCAGGCGAGGACTGAGCAGGACCCTTTGTTTTAAAAGCAAAAGGCCATCAAAAAATAAATATTAAATGACAATGTAATGAAGACAAAGGGTTTTTTGTCAATCTAGAGATGCTTTACACAACTTTATATACGAGACACATTATTGCCGCCATATCCATACTTAAGTATGACTAAAAATCCCAAGGAAACTCATTTGGCCTTATGAAGTCACAGTATTCACAGAAAAATAAAGAAAACAAATGACCTGTCTGATGGGATGGATGTGGTCTTATTGCACTCATTTCTATTTGTGATGTTATTTGTGATTCTCAGAAGCTGAGTATTTGGGTCATAACATTTCTTGATATCAATCTTGTGTGAATATCTCTGGGAGACGGTCGGTCAGGAGGGGAGTGTATGGGTGAGGTAAGGGGAGTGATGGTGTGCCACTTGCTCATGCCAATTATTCCTCCTCTTAATGCTTTAAGGAATGACGAGTGTAGTACTTTTATTGCATAAAAAACTTTGACCAAGAACCATTAACAGGTGCTGAGCTACACAGCGTGTGAAAGCGTTATTATTTTTGCTTACAACGTTGCCACGGCTACGTACATAGTGTATGAGGGGGAAGAAGCACTGGGGCAGACCCGCCCAGACTTAACAGCAGGAAATAAGCCACACCCCTGATGCATTACTCACACAGACTCAAGTGTTTGGTTAACAGGCGTCGAAAGTAACACACAGTGAAACCTACAATTTGACCCAGGCTGTGAGGAGCATTGGGAATTTGACCTCATCCGATCACAACTTCTTTTTGCATTACAACGACTTTCCCTCCCCTCCCCCCCCCCCCCCCCTCCTGACCTACTGACTGCACCGACCCGCTCTGTGAGAGTTGTGTCAGCGCAAGTGGGGCATGTTTGCTGCATGACTGCTCCTTGTCCTCCGTCCACTGATGTAGACAAACCCCCCCACATTCACACGGCCCCACCTCTTATAACAAGGGAAACCTCTCTTTTTTTCATGTGTCAGCAATAAAAAAAAAACTTCCTTTTGAAAATATCTGACTGCATTGGTTCCAGGGACACTTTGACACTCCTCTTCTCGGGAGATTTAACAACGCATGCGAAAGGCTAAACCTACAATCTGGAGAAGGGTGTCTCTTTTGGGCCAATCCGAATCAGCGAATTCAACATCACTGTTATTCAGTTCATTGTCGCACAAAGCAAAGCTTGGAGGAGGTTTTTATCCCTTTAACAAAGAGTTGACAACATGCAAAACAGAAATTGACAAGACAAACAATCAATGTTGGACGGACCGTCTTTTGAGTCTCTAAGTTTAAGACCTCACGCTTCACAGACCTCATCCCACTTGTAGTCACTCATAACTCTGGTGGTGTGGCATTGTACAATACTAAAACTTTGATATAATACGTATCTGGATACTTGAACTGTGTTTTAAGATGAACGGGTACAATCGTAGATCATAACGCGGTAAATCCTTGCAGAGATAAGCACGAGCACTGCTGGCCGAGAAGAAACATGGCTGCGGCAAGTTTCATCTCAAAGTACCTGTATAAACCAACATTATAGTATATATATATTATATTATTGTTATGCCATTATTAACTATACGTTTCCAGTGTCGGTACACAGGGTAACATGATGAGGTGTTAGGCCTTCAGCGTGTTTACTGAAGTTCCCATACGGAATACAAATCTCAGACCTTTACAGCCACATTACCACAGGAACCGGTTACTGTCTCCCACACACACGCTTACAAATTCTCACCACCTCCCTCATACCTCGGCCCACTGTACCAGTACACAGAGACTTGGCTGATACGCTTACATCATTGCTCCTTCAGATGAACCAGCATCCTGGATGCACAGAGACAGGGTTTGTTCCTACGTTTGCTCGGAGGCCCAACGACAACCTGCTCATTTCATTCTTATGACTTTAGAGAGGCGGTCAGTGGAAGTTATTAGAACCGCGTTGAAAAGAAACTGGAAGAAAAAAAAGAGGAAGGGCACAGGAAGGTTGGGAGTCTCACCTTAAGGGCTTTTGTGTGTCCCTTTCGTTGTGTCCTGCCACAATATGAACTCAGCCAGAGCCCAAAAACCATAAATCACAGGCTTGTGAGAGTGGTTGATTAAGATGTGAGAGTATAGTGTACATTTATATTTTAAAGAAAGTGCCCTAAATCCGCCATGCATGTGCATCGAACATTGGAAAAAAATATTTGTTCGGGTCAGATACTGACCACTTCGACCGAACGCGGGCAAGACCTCTGACGATCCGACCGGCAAACGGTACAGAAAGTCATCCGGTGGGCCGGATGTGGCCTGCGGGCCACGAGTTTGACATATGAGAGCTAAGCAATTTATTAAATGGACCCTCAAAAGTCTCATTGAAAGAAGTCATCAGAAATGCATTTTCCTTTGTTACTTTGAGCTATTCAAACATTAGTGTTAGTTTTCTACATTTAGTTTGAATTAAATTTGACCATTGTTTGTTGTCAATAGATTTAAAAGATATTAACAGCTTTGGAGACAACCTTTAGTTTACTATGCTTTATTTGGGATTCTTCCATGTTTATCATTATTGCTAGAATCTTGATTGTGCATGTGTGTCCAGAAGCTTCCTTTCATCCACAGCCACGACATCTCAGTCTGAGATTAGCTGTAATCTGTCAGACTGGGAGAGTTGCAGAGAAGGATTGACACTGTAATCCTGACAAAGTCCCCCCTCCCCCATCCCATGCACAACATAGGTAACAGAATCAAGAGCATTGGTATCTGTGAGGATCGGTCTAGAGGTCTGTTCATCCCCATCTCTGCTTTCTGGAGAGTCCCTTCACAGTCACAATGAGCTCATCCAGTTAGGACAACTAAACCGCCCGACACAATGTGCTAAAGGAACTAAATGTCTTATCTCCTACACTAAGAGATATTTGTCCTACACAAATAACTTATTATCATTGTTATGAAACAAATGTAAAATTCTTTGGACAAGCAGTTGTATCCTGGTATTCTTATGGCTATAAGTTAATAGTTGTATCTCTTATCCTCCGACACGTTCTTACTAGGAAGGCAACAATTAAGGCTGGGCAGCATACCGATTCAACCGGTAGATCGACATAAGATATCCTTATGGAATGACTTTACACAACAGCAGATGTTTCTCTTCAGCAGACAGCAGGCTTTATTTTCACACCTCACCTCTGAACAGAGCTACTTGTCTTGAATGATCTTGAAGATTGAATCATGGTTGTATCCTTTTATAACATTTAATAACCCACATCAAATGCTCTTTAACAACACAACAGTTTGACACTAATAATTGTATAATTATAAAATTACCCAAACAAACTGCATGCTGGGTACAGGTCACTTGCTATCATAACAAGAAGAAACTCCATCGCAACATGGAAACATAGAAAAGAGGGATAAACAACTTATGTCCAAGAGAGAAAAATCCAACATAACTTAGATCAGAAAACAATTTCTTGCAAAGTGGGTCGAGCCACTGGTATTGCCTCTGGTGGCAACACTAGGAGCCACAACAAGCTAACACGCCAGCCAGGTAAGGGCAAGTTGGCCAGATCTGCACATGCAATAATGAGTTCCACTTTGTTAAAACCAGATTTTACACAGACATTTTTTTTTTTTTACAAGAGATTGTATTGAAGACAATTGATGAGAGCATCACCATTATAGCATGATCATAGGAGGGGAATTAAAGTAGTATGTCCAGTATGGCTATGCATCCCACTACAGAAAGAAAAAAAAAAAAAAAACTTCAAAGCAGTTACTCTAAATAACCCATCTCCGGTGTTTAATAATTCACACCTGCCCATTGGACTCTGCCAATAAAAACCTGCTTTATACCTCGACATCTTCCAGACCTCTAAGGCATCCAGACCACCAAAGGTTTAAGAGCGGTTTGTGAGTGGATATATTTAGTAGGCCGCTGGTACAATAGATGGAAAGGAGGAAAGGAAAGCGATAAGGGGACAAATAAGGAAGCTTACTGTTCGTTATTTTTGCACAACTTCCTGTCACAAACCACAGAATTTGAGAAATAATAATCGGGGTGAGGCACTGACATATCTGCATGTAAGTGTCTTTTAGTGTGTGTAATAGTCGGCCAAAGCCAACCGGTTCCGGCAACCGGGGGGGTTAAAGACGGGGGGAGGGTAGTAGTCACTCTGTGCCCTGCTGCGAGCTCACACGGACATATTCATTTATTGTTCAGTGTGGAACAATAAAAGGAGAACTTCTTTAGAATAGCTGACAAAATGAGCATGTGAACGATGGGTGCACACCCAGAGGTCAGAGCAGGGAATGCATTGCTCCATATTTCTTCATCTCTTTCCAGAGAAAAATGGAGCCACGGTCATCTACCTCGGCCATAAGGTGGCAGAAATGCAAAGAGTGGGCCGTTCGTTTTCATTCAAAGATATGAGAGTAAACAAAACAAATACCACTGACCGGTCTGCCCTGTTTATCGGTTTCAGCTGAACGGACTTTATACCTTCTGAAGGCCTCGTACAAACATCTAAACGAGCGAACTAAATATCCAACTGCTCCAGGCGACATATGCACACAGGCATTTTTAAGTTAAGTAAAAAAATAATAACAATGAAGGGCGAGCAGAGAAAACAGTCTGATGCATTACCAAGTTGAAATAAGACTGCAAGACACAACTATACAAAGGCACAAAGGTTACACAAAAACAGTCCGCTATGACTTGCGCTATCGGCGGAAAAAGGGAGGGCTGTGACACTGACTGTTTACTGATACAGACAGAGGAGTAAGCTGTCGACCACTGTGGGACAAAACTCTGCATAGCGGCCTAAAAATAGCATTTCTGATCAGTTAGCTTAGCAAGAGACGGAATTAACTAAACCATTTCATCCATGACAACGCAGAATACTGCTTAAGCGACATGGGTCATGTCCTGAAACAGAAAAGTCACTGCATCGCTGCACCTTCAGAGAGTAGCAGTCGGAATGAGCAGTGTGATAAAGTCTTTTTAGCACAAATGTGGAATTAACTTTCATCTCAGTCCTAAATTTTAGATTGTCATATTAGATGTACAGAACATTTTCAGATTTTTCTGGAATCAACATTAAAAAAACATGTCGATTTTTATTTTTATTTAAACCAACATTGGGAATTGCACTTTTAGCAGAATGGGATAGCTGATATCATCTTTTTGCAGAGGTTTTTTTTTTGTCGCAATAATAGCATTTCAACATGAGAAATGAGGGAGAAATTTCACAACAGCAACCTGAATGTGACTCTTCAGCAGTCTCAGTGAGTCCATCAAGACGGGCCTTTTGTCAGTCTGGTTACCAGGAAAGCCCAGTGTTTGTAGTGGTGGAGGGATTAGTAGCCGGAAGTACGGCGACTTTGTTGGAAGCAACGTGCTAGGACCACCATCATTAAATGGATCGAGTGACTAGACCCATCTGTGGGATATCTCGAAACCACGCAGCCAGGAGGCACTTGATGTGTTGTTATCAGAGGACAAAGGCTCAAGACGTTAATTGGGAATTCCTATGAACTAAAAGAAACGGGTACAATCCAAAGTATGGTGTTAAAGTGGCATTCCTCCTCGTGTTAAACAGCTCAGCACTTACAGCAAGTAACAACAGGCTGCAGAGCAAATCAAGCGCAGCCCTTGGCCTTTTCTTTTTCCTCTGTAAAGTACAGTGAGGACAGAATGAACAGAGACCACCATGTTAAACACTATGCTCATCCATGTTGGGTTATTATTAACAGTATCTGGACAATAGTTTAGTTTCAGACTGGACGTAAACAGCCCTGAGCCAAGTGTATAATATTGATTGAAGAAATCAATTGCAAAGTGTCAAAGAACAAGGTCTGTTAATGCATCATTTGTCTCGTTGAGTTAACAATTCATAGCACCACGATGAATAACAATGCCAGAGCTCTTTGTGTATCCGCGTCTCATCGACCTTTATGTAACACACCGGGAATTCTATCTCTGACAATGAATAAAACACCTGCGATTAAATTGCTGCCTCGGGGTGTGGCCACATGACTAACAGGCTTAAAAGGTTTCAGACAGGGAGAATTAACCTTAGGATTTGTTTTTCCCGAATCATCCCAGTAAGCTCAACTTTCCATTCCCATCACACCACCTGTGACTTGTCATTATTGTTGACTCCTGCACATTTTCGAACCTTATCTGCATTACAGCTTTCTGGCTCCTTCCCCGATCACTTACTCTTGTTTCAGTCACACTCTTCTTCTCCCCCACTCAGCTCCACGTTGGCTCACTTGTAAAACCTTGCTCAGCCTGGCTCTCTAAGACTCTGAGACTAGAGGCCTCTGCTCCAAGCAGTCCATTAACCACTCCAGTTTCACGCTGGCACCCGGTCATCCTATTCTTCAGCTCACAGTATGCTCTTCTTCCCCTGAGATGAAGTGCACAGGAAGCTGGATCTATGTGTGTGTGTGTGTGTGCACCTAGATGTGCGTGTGTGTCTGGGGACAACAACAGACATAAAACGAAAGAGGGCAAAAGAGACCCACTGCGCAGTAAAGGTCATTTTGAACAACTCCACTTGACTTTTAACCGAGTCGGAATTAGTAACTTAAGTGTTGTGACTGGCTTAATTCATGTCCTTACTTTGCATCAACTATTTGCTGAGGTGCTTCCCCCAGGAAGTAGGTGCACCACTGCACAGTAGACACATGCAAGCACAAGGTTTCACGCTCGAAGGAAGGGGCAATTACCTTTGCTCTTGATCATGAAACACACTAACGTGTTAACCTGCCTTCAACACACCGCGCCGCTCGGTGAGAACATCAGCAGGATCCCAAAATGCAACACTGCGTACAGCTCACATAAACACAGAGGAAAATAGCGGTGTGGTTTTTAATTTCCCGTCTGGTGACTGATGTTTAAATATAGTAAGTTGAATATATATAATATAATATATACAGTAAGTGTAGTTGAATTATATATGCGTTACCTAATTTAAAGGGTGGGGAAAAAGTAAACTTTAAAACTACAAATCTGATTTCAGTCAGATAAAATCACCTCCATTATGATTTTTCTTAACCAGACAAAAGAAACCCAACTGGCGAGTTGAGGTTGCATGCATGCATGGGCAAGCCAGTAAATATTTAACCAGCGAGAAAAACATGTGCCTTAAACACGTGTTTGACAAAGTTTGATTCAAAACTCACAAACCATGAAGGTCAGAATGGGCAATGAATTTTACAATTGCAGTGTAAATTTCATGTAATGCCAGCCTTCCTCTGACAAATGACAATATGAAACGCCAATAACTAGAAAATAACTATGAAACTTTGAAGGGAATGTCTAAGAAGACCCCCAAAAATATGCTCACGTTGTACAACTCCCTCCAAATATTGGTCTCCCTCTAAACTCATTTTCCTTACCAGAGGAAATTCATCTCCTCAGCCAACCTTTCACCTATATAACAAATCAACACTCAAAAAAGAAAACACTCAAGCTCAACAAAAACTCAACAAGCTGGGAGAAAATATCAACCTTGACCTTGTATCCCAAACAAGTGTCCCAGGCAGTGATCCCTGGCTAAAGCAAACTGTGCCTGGCAGCCTGTTTATGGCAACAGCATCCATGGATGCAGATTCTCTCTCGTTGGGCCTGAAACACCAACGTTGTTTGGGAGAGCAATACGCAGCAAAGATGACCGTGCTCAGTTACAGAGGAATCTAAATAAAGTCAATAAAGTTTAGCATTCCTGTGAAGGCTACATATATCAAGAAAGACGGTGTTTCAACTGAGTCACAAAAATGCTAAGGCTTAGAGGTATGCTAAACACACAGCAGGGACACATTACACCAATATTATGCAGTTGAGCTGTAGTAAACATTGCATGAGAGGATTAGGGGGTTAAGCAGTAAATTTAATACACTGAATGATGATTGGGCAGAATATGTGGAAAATGTTTTGGCGATACGAAAAGTACAAGAATGTAAGGCCAATGCCACACATATTTCAGTGGCACATATCTCATCATGTAATCTTCACGAGTATGTCGGAGCGAACAGGAAGCAGAGAGCGATGAAGTCACTGATAATGCCACAGACAAGTGTGGATCAAGTACACAGCGCAAAAGAATTATAATCTGCTGAACTGTGACTGCAAAGTCATACATGAACCTGCCAGAATGGGATCCAATTTCAGACGTGGTAATCAGGGACAAAGCTCTTTCTAAAGGGCTGCACACACACACACACACACTCAAAAAGTGCACTGACGGTTACTTCAGGACACATTGCACAGTTGATTTTGGTCGATGACTCATATTTACTTACAGCCGTACCTAAACCTATGTAAACAACACTACTGTAATAATATGCCATTCATCAAATTCTCTCTTTATTTTCATCCAACATAATCCCTATTTCCAAAAAGTACATTTACCGTTAAGAGTATGTCTAATGATCACCAACCGCACAACATCTTACTAATTAATTCATTAATCCCATGTGATTTATACATGTGTCTAGTCAGAAGCCGTTTCTGTGAGTATCTATTGTTTACTCAGGGCCCAGATGTGTGTCCACTGCATCCTCTATGGTTACCGTGTATCTGTGGGTAGGATATCAGTTGGTAGACATGGCCCAGGGGAGTTATGTTACACAACAGTGTGCTGCCTGATGAGAGGCACACACTACTGGGGACTCTTGCTGCACTTGCTCCCCTCATGACGCGAGACTGAGTCACACATGGTGGAACAGCGAGCTACACGGAGACCACATGATGTCACCTAGGAAGCCTTCAGAGGGCCAATGCCACACCTTTCCAGCGAAGGTTATGGCATTCCAATGTTTTCACGAGTTCAAACCCAAGCGCTTATAAGCCATGCAGTGTTACGTTTGTACAAAAAACATAATAAATTAAAAAACATGGTTGTCTCAATGGAAGTTGAAGTGCTGCTATCTTTACAAGTCTTCAAAGTTAGAAGCCAGCTACTTCCTCATATGTTTAACTTACTTTGACCTGAATCCTGCTTCCTAGCCATGTCAGGCTACATTGACAGCTGTTACTCAGCTGCAGGGGGTAAAATAATTACAGGTACGGCGGCAGTGTCTTGCTTTGTAGCTTGGAGGAAGAAAATGAGACCATCTGCGGAGTTGGAGCAACGTTTCTGACCCACGTACCAAAACAGATCATAAAAAGGCGCAACAAGTTGAACCTGCAGGGATACTCACAAATTTCTTCTTCCCTTCTCCATCCTCATAGGACTTCTTTGGCTTCTTGTCCTTCTTAGGACCAGCAGCCGAGGCAGAGCTCCCCGTGTTCGGATCCATATTTATAAATTAATCCGTGTCTTTGAATTGGGTGTTAGAATAAACCCGCGTGGCGGTAATCTCCCTTCGCTCAAACGTAAAAAAAAAACTAAAAGAAAATGTTTCCTCTTACGGTCTTTTTGAACTTTTGAGAAAAAAAGCCAATCGTTGATTCCCCGGGGCCTTGGCTAACTTAGCCACAATTAGCACAAGGTTGCTAATGAATTGGTGGAGAGCCAAGTAAGCTACGCCGAACGAGCCCCTCGCTAAGCAGCCCCTCCGTATCACTGAAGGAGGGAAATTCAAAACACAGCCCCACGTCCTCGGGACGTAAAGTATGAAAAAAGTACGTGGCGTCAATATAATACAACCGAGGACTTATTCTACCCGGAGTTGTCCGTATGAAACACCACCCAAAGCTTTGTGAAACAAAGTCAATTTTAGGTCCTGAAAATTAGCGGTAGTAACTGAGCTACCCGTTAGCTTTAGCTAAGCTAGCTCGTCTGACTGACGACAGAAGGTAAAGTCTCCGTGGAGAGAAAAACAAAATACAAAAAACTCCGCTCTCCCCACTTCCTCGAGTTATTTCGGCGACTATAGCACGGCTGACTCGGCGCGACTGCGTCTCATAAATTCGTTTCCATGACTGCTACAAGTTTGTTTTAACTTTTGAACCCCCCGTGTGACAGGGGAAGCCTATCTAGGTACGTAGGAGTCTTCCTGTTCTTCTGACAGTCCGGTCGTAGCTGGTTGGGGGAGGAGCCTGCGCTCTGCAGCAGACACCTGAGAGGGCTTAACACCACGGACCGTTCGGCCGAGACCGCACCGAGCTGTGGGCTCCGCGGGTCATCAGACAGGCGGGACGGTAAGGTTGCTCCCACGGCTCAATGGTGAGGAGACATCAGCACAGTAGGAACTCTCTCTCTCTCTCTCTCTCTCTCTCTCTCTCTCTCTCTCTCTATATATATATATATATATATATATATACCATGGATGCTCCCTCTTATTGTCTATATGGAGTGATGCTATCCCTAATTTGAGTTTTAACATTCTAGTTATTGTTTCTTTGGCCATTGGAGTGACGTGCATGCTTTTCAAAAGTAGGCGTAATTCCCCGTTAACAGTAATTATGATGTCACAATGTGTGTCTTGATCTAGAATCAAAAATCCTCAAAGAAAAAAGAAAAGAAAAAGATGGTCAAGTCATAAGTCAAAGGAGCAATAACCCGCCACTAGGAGCCAGTAATTTATCTGAATGTTGATAACTAATTTGAACAACTACTGTAATGTGGAGTTATAAATATATATCACAGATGTTTAAGTACAAAAACAATATCTACATCTCACCCTTATACACTAAAGTTTAACCATTAGTTTTTTCTTGAAAGGGCCAAGTTGTTTACAGTTAACTTCAACAGTCTGGAGTTTAAAGAATATACTTTTTTCCCTGAGTCATTGCTGCATCAGTTATTATGTAATGAAAGACCACCACCGCCATTCATACTGTTTCTGTTAAAACTTTACTACATACATTACAAGACCCATACTCTGGGACACTTAAGTATATGTCCGTCACTCATAACATTAGATATAACACATCCATTCAGACATTAAAGACTACACACTCCTTCATACTGCACAGGCCATCCATCTCATATCTGGAAGCGAGATCTTACTTGTGTAAGTGGGATAATTATTGTGTGGAGCATGGACAATTGAACCTGGACGTTTGAGTTTTGGTCTACAACAGTGAAAAACACAATAATGTATTAAAAATAAAAAAGATGTGAATAAAACGTTTTTTGGGGTCAATTATAATTTTGATTCAGTTGTTAAACTTTTTGAAATAAAATATTCATTTTCATTCTTCACATATCACATTTTTTCTATTTTGTAAACTGAAGTTTGCAACTTTGTCATCAAACCGTCCAACGCGACCTCGGGGCGCCGCCAAGTGGTGGAAGTCGTTGCGGTCTCATGCAGAGTCATCCAGCAAACGTAATGTCCCACAAGGAAGCAACTGTCATGTTTCTATTCTCTAAAATAATTTATTTACATTCACCCATGCAATTTACACGAGGTGGTTGTAGTTTTGGTGAAAGAAGATCCAAATATACATGGCAACTGATTTAACCAACAAGGCACATATTGTTCTGAATATGCTGACTTATTTGTCCCAATTCTGAGCGGAATGTCATCCAAAACAGTAGTTGGTCAGTGATTAAGAATTCAACAATCAATGCTGATGTAGTCTTATGGCTCGCAATGCTTCTCAGATTCCAAGAAACAATTTTCAATGCCACAAACAACACACACTGCATGCGTGCACACGACCACGACCAGGATTACAGAGATAGCCTCATTTCTGACTTGGGAGAAGTTTCCAAACAACAAGATTGGAGGGGTTTTGTGCAAAACAGTTTAGTTTATCGCACAAGTGTCATCATAAACTGCAGCCTCAGGTCTTCATTCGCTGGTGTTGACATAAATCGTGGGGGAGAGGTTAATTAAAATTGAAAATGCACTTCAGGGATAACCACCCTATGGCTCTCATGAGAACGACTCTACGGAGGTGTTCGATGAATAACAGCTGGACCCTCACATCACCAGCTGCAGCATTATTTTAAGCGTCGCCATTAACAAGAAAGTGCACAGATAAAGAGACTGCCACTTAAAGTACATTTACATATCTTTATGTGACATTATAGAACAGTCTGTAATTTAATCAGCATTTTACATGGAGAAAAGGGCGTTGTGCATTGATTGTTTCATTTCACGAGACAAGACAGTTAGGTTAAAGTCATAGAAAATGTTGATTACACCACTGTGTACTCTTTCTGTTGCCGTATGCCACGTTTCTGTGAACAAAAAGAAGAAGCTGAACGGGCCACTGAGAAAGAAAATTTAGACTACAATTGCAGGGAGATGAATGAACACAAGTTTTCAAATATACTGTAAAGGAATACATCATTTCTTTCCAAAGTGCAATACGGGGATCATGAGTTGTTTACAGGGCATGATGGATTGTTTCACATTGTATTTATTAATCACCAAAAATAGGCTAGAGTCCCTAAGTTGAGCAGGAGTTATAGTCTAATGTTATGTTGCCATCTGGACCCAGCCAATACACTATTCATCTTCCCACATGCCCCCCATGGTCCGAAGAGCTCGCATGGTGTACAGGCCTGAAGTGTGTGCAACATTTCACTCAGAGAGGCACTGACTAATCTGGTTTTATTTAGACCTTCCAACGTGTCCAAGACAAATATAAAAGGCAAACCACATGATTCCACCAGCAGCAGTTCAAGGAGACCAGTCAGTCCTTCGACCCCCTGCACAGGAGTCTCCCTAAAAAGGTTGCAGATATTTGTCCTGGAGGAGGGGGAGCATGGGGGCGGGGGGGGGGTCTTATTTGTAGGAGCTCCGGGCCTCTCTCAACGACCTGTCATATGGCATGGAGGCGAAGAAAGAGTTCCGCAGCTGGCAGTTGATGAAGAACACAATGAGCAGCACCAACAGGAAGAGCAGCAGGCACATGACTATGTAGGTGATCAGGTCCGGTTTGTGCAGCTCGCCCTCCCGGAGCCCCCCTCCCCCTCGCCCCGTGGTGGGCCTCAGAAGAGCGGCGACGCTCACCGAACCGCTGTGGGAGGTGTTCATGGAGGAGGGGGCATGCGTGGAGGACTGGGCCATGAGTGCCAGGTCGAATCCTGGCGTGTCGGTGGAGTTGAGGAGGATCTGCCTCAGCATGGTTCACCGGCTGCCTTGCCGGCTGGGAGATGGGAGGGGGGGGGGGGGGGGGCAACGCAGAAGGTTATGTAGCCAACTAAGCCAGCGTCTGTTCAGGCTGGCTGTGTGTCCTGTCTCTGATGCACAGATCAAGAAGAATCAGCTGGGGTACCTGTGTGATACAAAATGCAGTCATGCCATTGCACCCGGAATACTTCAATGTCTGACAAGGTCACTGCCCAGGGACCAGAAGACCTATAAACAAATCACGGCACAGCGATATCATAAGTGGTCCTGATGTTGCATAAGATGTATTCTACATAAAGAACATTGAACAATACATTCAACAAATTGCCATTAGATACTGTCAATGAATGACTTACTTTGGTTTGCGCTGCGAAGAGTTCCGCAGGTGAGCTGGAAAGGAACAAAATCTAAACCCCGGGTCCGCATTCCTCAGCGCACCGGCGCTTTTCTCCCCAGCCCCGCAGAGGACGACCTGAGTTTATAGCCTCAGTGTCTAAGTTGGATATTATTAACGGAGCGTCTTCTCTGATATTAAACGGAACCGATCCGATTCCATGTGTCAGCGCAGATTCGGGTCCGGGTGAAACAGCACAATACCAAGTCCACTTCTTGGCGAATAAATCCAAACGGACTCGCCACTGATGCTAAATGAAAAATCGCACTAATCGGATCCGCCAGATGTTCGTGAAGTTCAACGAAGATCCCCGGTGCGCATCTTGCGCGTCCCGGTGCGCAGAGTGTTGCGAGATCCCCCTGCCCTGTGCGTACAGGGCGCAGAGGAGGGACACGCCGGAACCCCTGCGTCTCCAAACCTTCGCTCCTTCGTTTTTTTTTTCTTCCAGCAAAGCGTCGAAACGTGTCGGACAGATGTGACCGACGGCCTCTCTGACCTTACGGGGTTATCGATCCTCTGTACCTAATATTTGAGGAAAGGATGGATTGATGACCGACAAGACGCAACCACGTCTTGCCCCGGTTTTCTACGACAGTGTGACAAAGCGAGAGAGAGAGAGAGAGAGAGAGAGATAAAGCGAGAGAGAGAGAGGGAGAGAGAGAGAGCGAGAGAGAGAGCGGGCGAAGGGAGGAATGCACGTCACCGGGTTGTGTTGCTGTGTCTCGTCCATCGGTCCATATATTGATCACTGCATACACAGCAATTCAAAGCAATGAGAGGAAGTTCATTGTCCTTTTGGGGAATGTCTCACTCTGGGGTGAGATCAGTCCAGGGTGTGAGATTGGTGAGTGTGTGTAAAAACTCACAGGTGGTGATTCGTTTGAGAAAACATCATCCAGGAGGAGGTCTTTTGTCTGAGTCTTAAATTGTGACTCATCTTGGGTTCATATCCTTTCGGAAAGATTGAAAGGACATTAACATTACTCTGCATCTCACATGACCATGTTGTTTTGTTTACGACATACGTGTGTGTGTGTGTGTGTGCTATCTGTGATTTGACAATGGTGCTACGAACACTAACAGGAAGGTGCTTAGGGTGGAGATGAGAAATGGGTTTGCCCTGACACGACGTGCGCACACAAAGGGCTGGACCCTAAGAGCTCTGCCGCCTGTTTCATATTCATATGCACCTGTTCTGTCTGCAAGCCGGCAGGGTCCTGGCGTCCTACATCAGCTCCATTCAACAATAAAAAGGATTACAGCGGACGTGGTTACGGGGAAATGTGCATGTCACATGGGAAATCTAAAAACAGCCAGAAGCCTTGTTTACAATCGTGGAGGGACATCAGTAATTGTGACGGCTAAGAGGTTTACCTTTTATTATTGAGTTTTAGAAGTGGCTGCTTTGCTCAGGGCTGGCTGGGGCCCTCATGCACATCATGCACACACACACACACACACACACACACACACACACACACACACACACACACACACACACACACAGGCAGATCTAAAAACACACAAAGACAATCTGACCCAATTTGTGTGTGAGTGCCTTCGAGTGGTGATCGCTGTTTGATTTGCAAAAACTCCAATGTGATGTCGCTATAAATGATTTAATACAATCATGTGATGCAGTCAAGTTTAAAGGAATATGAGGGTTAGTATAATATATCCATCAATGACCTTTCACCTTTTAGGTGTTTGTGTCATACATACAGACTTTGCACACCACTCTGTGTGGTCGCTGTAATCCCCTCATGGCTCTGTTGAGCGGTACGTCTCTCTCACTTCTCTTCCTTCACTCAGGTTTCTTCTCTTGCTGTTTCTTAATCTTTTTAATCCGTAAAAAAGAACAAAAAAGACAACCCATCCATAAAGCACCATGATCAAACCATACAAATTAAAAGTTTTAGGATTTCCTTTTTCTGAGTTTGATAGTGTCAATTTTACAGGAATGAAAAAAAAGAGACAGCAAAGCTTAAAAGAGGCTTAATGTTCCTGCTGATGAGACATAACCAAAGCAAATGGCGGACCTGCAAGTGAACAGGGATTAAGTATGTGTAGCCTACACACACCGACCACTTTTCTTCCTGTGAAAGCCACGTCGTTGTACTCTCCTCTCCACTGTCGACTCCAGACTTGGCACTGCTCAGCGGTTGTCACATTATTACTCTTGACCTCCATTATTTCTAGGAGAAATACGAGGATCAATGCTTTGAATGTCTTCCTTAAAAGCCTTTTGAAACAGTTTTACACTTTTAAGTTTCAGTCACCTCAAATGATGTCATGCCAAGTGTGCAGTGAAGGGCACAAACTAAATCTATGGTAGTACTTAGCACTCACAGCAGTGAGTTCCTCAGGCATTGGTGCTGATCCCTTCGGAGGTGACATTTTTTGATTCCACTGAGTCTATTCTATGTTTTTGTCACGAAAGACTAATATTCTTTTGTAAACTGGCTCATTCAAAACCAACGCTACCAAGGATTCAAAATGATCAATGACAAATATTTCTAAATAGTAAAGCATCTGATAGCTGTTATACTCCTAGACACTCTCCAGACAAAAACATTAAAAAAAGCCAGTGAGAGACAGATTACGAGACCACTGATGTGCCAACTCCTGCTTACGCGCACACAAACAGACTCACGGGGGAATTTTGGCATGCATTATCCCCAAGCCATCTTATATACACACACAAACTAAGACACTTACACAAGAAGGGACAGACAGTGAAAGGGAAAGAACACACGCTGACACACTGAAACTAACACTAACACACTCCTAAACAAGCTGCCACATGCCTCAGTCAAGTTCAAAACACACGCACATCACACGCAACACAGGCAATGTGATCTCTAATTGCTACAGAAGCAGCCAGGACTCCTTAATCTCTTTTCGTCAATACAATTTTACCATTTTCTCTCTCACTGATTTCAAACATGAATCGTCAACCATCAAAAAATGTTCAACTCAAATGTCTTCCCCTCTCGTGTTAATTTTTTACCGCCTAACCGGCCCCCTCTTTCACTTCCATGGGAAAAGTCATCCGGCAAAATAGGATTTCTGCCTGCCAGCGCATCAAACGCACCCTTTGGCAGAAATCAGAGACTCTACATGTAGTCACTTAATTATCCCTGCAGAACACAGAATGCTGCTCATCCTCTCAGGGAGGAATTAAAAGAGAGGCTTTTGCCTGACAAACGGATACTCAGAAGGAGCTGATTTGCAACCATCAAAACAATTTGAAATAAGTATTTCAAAGTCTACAGTAAAAGTCACGTCATTTAGGTTTAATTGAATCTATTTTCTTTTCTATACTCTATTTTACTAACGTAGGATACGTAGTAGTACAATGTTGTATTTGATTTGGCAGCGTACGGTTCAGATCTCAGGTTAACGGCCTCTTAGCTCATTGGCAAACCAAGCAGGCTCAGCCAGTGCGGCACACCCGCCTGTATCAGAATGTGATCTTTAGGGCAGAAAACAAAAAATAACAAGAGGAGCAGAGAAGCCAATCCCACAGCGATTGTCCTCTGTTTCCTTTATTTTTTGTTGTGTTCAGGATCAGTGAATGAGGTCCTGACAGGCAAGGCAAAGATGGAGTGGCTAATTAGAGGATGAGCGTTCCCTGTGTGGCACGGGGACGTTCTGCCCTCCGTCATTCCAGTGTGGATGAGCAGGGGAGCCCAACAAACAGGAAGGAGCTTACTAGTCAAGAGCACTTTGGACGGTCAAGGCCACCTGTGACTCGGGTCAAAACCAGAGTAGCCCAAAACACAAATAAAAAATGGAAACGACACACATGGAAACCGCGAGGGGTCGGAGAGACAAACGGAAAGGGACAGAGCGGTAAATAGTCGCAGATTGAAAAAGACGGAGATACAAACAGAGAGCGGCGGCGTGGGTCAGTGAGAGAGGGTGAGAGTAAAGCAAACAGAAGACAGAGCAGAATGAAGGGAAAAAAAATGCAAAGTGAGTCAGAAGATGAATGCTGGTGCAACAGCTACGGTTGGCCCATAAAAGGGAAACTATGTCGTAGGTACATAAATAAACTGAGGGGAAATGTTGCTGTATATGAGAAGCAGCAGTGCTGGGGTTGTTATAAACATAACTTCCTCTCCATGTCGCACTCATTCTCCTTTCACGCCCGCACTGTTACGGAGAGTGAATGGGAGAGCATTTGGAATGCAGTAAATGTTGTAGCAGTTCCTGTACAGTATATCATATCCATTATTCACAGCTCTCAGTGATACAGAGATAAAAATCGCAGAAGCAGATGTGATGGGTATACACTGAGGATGACGTTGATGATGGCTGTACGACGTTGAACGGCAATGGAAAATGACTTCAAGGATGACGAAGATAAGGAATGCTGTGACACAAAATGAAAAAGTACAGAATATGATGATGATATAGTGAGTCATGCGCCGAAAAAACGTATGCTGTCAAACTGTATGTTTTGAACAGACTACACGGATCACCATCGTATAATTAGCTCATGAGTGCATCTGATGTGTTTTCACGTCATTGCGCTGTGATGCAAGACAATTTGAAACCTTATGCTCAGTGGAAATTCATTGTGTTGAGGTGCTGCGCTGTCCTTACAGGCAATGCCTCAATTCTTCTTATTTGGAGTTAATTTGTTTTAGGATGAATCATGCTTTACATTAAGTAAATCATTTGTGGCCTCTGAAGAAGTACACACTCTGTTGGACAATCGAAAAGCCGAATACGACTGAATGCGAGTAAATCGACTCTCTGACTTTGACTCAGCCCAAATTAGTGAGACCTATTGATGGAGAAATCCAAATGAATGTAATTGGGCCTTGGACGAGGTTAAACAGCAGGTCAAACTCTGTGTGCTGCTTGATTACCTCGTAAAACAAGAAACATCAAGCTTCCTAATAACCCGGCCATGGGAATTACTCTGCAAAACAGCCCATAATGCACCATATTTATTGCCTCAAACCAGGCGAGTAGAAACTACTCTCTGACACAAATAAAGAAAAGGACGTTTTTTTTCTTCTTTTCCAGTGCAGTGAAAGTGCTGATGACGATAATAATGGCTTCTATTTCTGTATCTTTGGTTGGAGATGGATGCGCACGTGACACGATTTTCTTGAGTGTACATGTGGTTTCGCACTCTCCACTCCGCAATTATGCGTTGACCCGCGGCTGCCTGCTCCCTCATTCCTCAGCGCCGCGAGAAGAAGGCCGAGTCGAGCCACCTGGAGGGCTTGTCAGCGAGTTGTCATGTTGATCTCATCATCCGTCTTGAACCAGCGTGCTGTGGCTTTGACAAATTAGTTTACACTCTACAAGTGCACAGTCTTTTCTCCTGAAAGCCCACCCAGTCCCTTCAGCCCTCCGACTGCTCCAGAAATGAGACACTGGCGTTCCACCCACCATGGGGACACTGGAATGTCTCAGCACGGTGCAATTTTTGATTTCTTTACAGGCTGTTATTTTGAGAGGTGAACGATGGTTCGGAGCGTGTTGGAATGATATTCTTAAGACCATAATAAAAGTGGCAGATAATCAGTTCGCCGCGGCTTTGATTGTGAGGTGGCTTCAGCTTTGTGCTCTAAAATTCTCCTGATTAGTTCCTCTCCGGAGAGCTTCAATCAAAGGAGATACCGTGATGAGAGAGAGAGGACTCAAGGGCGTGATTAACGCCACGTGATGGGAGCTCTGTCTGTGTGTGAGTGCGTGCAAACACAGATACTCTGTGTTAAGAGCCACAATAAGACTTTGGAGTTTTAAGTGTCAATGCATCCATTACTATGTTAGCGCAAGATTTAATTGGTTTCAGCGCAACAACTTACCATTTGCCATTTGAATGTCAGTGTTTCTAACACATAGCCTGTTGTGTGAGCGTGCATGCATATGTGAGCGTTTCGCGGCTAGGTGAGTGTGTAATTTGGGCAGATTTCTGGCAGAGAGGGTGTCTGAGCCCACGTGTCGAACCTTCTCTCTATGTATGTTTGTGTTTGTACGAACAGCAAAGCACATAGGCGAGTCTCCTGGGGGTGGGAGCATTCAGGCAGTAGGCGGGAGGCGCGTTGGAGAGGAGGGGGGGGGGGGTTAATCTCTTCTCCAAATCCCTGGAATCCCCGGTCTTTCAGAGGCAAAAAGGCCACATTGCCGCCAGGAGACAACAGGAACCGAGAAAAGCAGACGGAGGAGGCAAAAAGGACGGAGAGGGAGGCAAGATGAAGAGGAGGTTAAAGAAGAAGCGAGACGGAGGGAGGGCTGGAAACAATTCCTTGCATTGGGGCTTTGCAGATGACGCATAGGGATGTTAGTTCTACTTGGTTGGTCTGAAACACAAAGCGGGTTCAGTGATTGCGAGCACACAGGCCCAATTACTTTCTCACACAAACGAGAACACACTTCCATTCAATTTCATCTTGTGATTAAAACTGACAGAATGCAAACACATGTTCAACACAAGCAGGCACACACAGCAGTGTGTTATAGAGTACTGTCCTTAAGGCCCAAACTCATATCAAAGCTCTGTGGGAGAGTTCTGAAGGAGATCAGATAATATCATTTCCTGTTAAGTTTTCAAAAGCTCAGACTGATTTTGTTGCTATGGCGATAGTCCAGAAATGCTGTGTGTTGTACTGCATGTTATGGGTTGAATTAGCTTTTATTTTTTTGGCATTTTTTCTGCCTTACTGGCGTGCACAAATGGTGACTTATGGGAAGAGTGGAGGAAACGGAAGGCAAGATTGTAACCCAGACTTAACAACTTGATGAGAAGAGAGAGGATGCTCTTCTGAGTGTACTCAAGCCTGTAATTGTTATTTTAGAGTTTTATCCTAAGCATATGCTTGACTCTATCGAAAAATACAAAATAAGAAATGGCCTGTATATTTGTCCACATGGTACGCATCCTCTTCACAGAGCTGGGCGCCATGTTTCTACAGGAGCCACAAGAGAAATAAAACTGTCCACAAAGCCAATGTGATTTCATGTTTTACATTTTCTTTTCAGAAACCTCTTCTGTCACCCAAAAGAGTTTAAGGTCGGTTGTCACTTTGAAGCCTGATGCCACCAGATCCAACCAACATAAAAGATGACCGTATGAGGTCATTTTCATGCAGAACTTACATTTATTATTTGTCCTGAAACAATTCAGGCTGTGTGGTGAATAAATATATGGAGTAAGCGAGGGACGATAAATCTCTGGACATATGTTAGGAAGCAGTGTTTTACCGTGCTGCTCTCAGGGATCCTCTAATACGCCGAGTGTGTGGGCTCGGTCAACACACACAGGTGCATGTCTGAGGAGCACACGTACGCACAGACTCACAGGGAAACTGATGCCCCAACCACACAGGGCCTGCTTTGGGCTTTTAAGGCTCTTTAGTTAATGCCACTGTTGACTCTACACCGCAGGAACCTCATGCAATGCATCAGATGGACATAAGTTCATGCGTGTGTGGAGTGTACCTGCTAGCCCAGCTGACCGACGGATGTGTGTTGTTAGTTTTAAACGGACATTGTTTGAGTTTCGGTTGCTTTTGTTCAGTTATTTCTTGGAGCCATTTGCACTGTTCCACATCCCTGATAAAACATTTTGCATTGTTGTTTGGATTTTGTGACAGATCGTTGCATCTTTTAAATCCCATCAGAGAGTATATGTGAAATTGGTTAATACAAAATTGCTTGACATGCTGGTTTATATAAAAACAACTAATATCATTGACTCAATATAAATATTGTGCTGCTTCTTGTTTTTTTATATTAGATTATGTTATCTCCAAAAGTTTAGTTACAAAATACATTTTGAATTGACTTTTGAAAATGT
Organism: Pungitius pungitius; assembly: GCF_949316345.1. Taxonomy (NCBI): domain Eukaryota; kingdom Metazoa; phylum Chordata; class Actinopteri; order Perciformes; family Gasterosteidae; genus Pungitius; species Pungitius pungitius. Next base: position 22,793,087 of record NC_084901.1, on the reverse strand, counting down.
ATATACAGTATTAGGTGTGATGTTTGTAATAAGGGTTTTGATTGTGTAACTGTTATTGTAAAGGTTTAGCTGAGTGTGTAAAGGACAACTCTAAAAACGGCAGTACTATAAATAACTTTAATGTGTGAAGCGTACACGCAGTGCAGTATGGGTCATCCCACTGCTTAAATATTTGGGCATTAGTTCTGAGTGTGTGTGTGTGTGTGTGTCTGTGCATACCATTGCTTGAGTGCAGAGTAATGCTGCAATTACTTGTTGGTTCTGCTCCAGCACCTGCCATCAGCTGAGTGCTACTAATGGGGACCCACACTGAATATTTAGACTCATTAAAAATCATCAAACTCCACTAATGGGAAAAAACATACACAATGATCCAGTGATTGAACAACCTGTTTAGCGCGTAATGTCTTTAATTCCAGGATCAAAAATATGACAATATACAGTAGAAGATTTTGCATTAATCAATATTTCTTCCAAACACATGAAAAATACAGTATTTCAGTAAACTTTGCGTTTAAAGGAATCAATAAACCTTCTCTGGGAGTCTGCTCTTTCCTAATCTGGGTCTGCACACAGAACATAATTAGCTGCTCTTTCACTCTGTGATAGTAACAATAGTATAGTATAGTCCCACTAGTTAATGATTTTAGGATGAGCTGGATGCTATTGTTTTTTTTTATGGGTTTTAAAATGGATTAAATAGATTCATTTCTAGTAATCATCTGAATTATGAGCCAAATCATTGGAGGAACCCATCCAGTCTGTCGATGTAAAATACCAGAACCGTCTCATTTAGGAAGTTTATAAATGAGAACAAAATATTTGCAGAACTGCATTGTGGACGTTGCCGTTTGGGGAAAACATGTCAGTCCATTGAGTAAGAAACAGCGTTAGAGAAACTGCTGAAGCATGCACACTAGAAATATAATAGTCTGAGACATCTCTTTCAATTTGTTCGATCTCGATGCTGTTCAGGTTTAGGGACCGGACGGACTCACCAGAAATAATGGGAAAGTTGCTATTTTTTGCTGTCAAAATCTAAAATAGGCTGCTGTTACATGACGGACACTTAATTTGTATGTTCCCACAATTCAAAAAAAAACTTTAGCATTGTATTTGTATCTAGATATAATTCTACATTTCACAATAAAACCACATTTAAACTTTGGTGGGTAGATTTAGCAGTTTGTCAAACTCCATGATCACTGGATCACACTTATCTATATCTAGCATTAGTTAAAGAAACAGTTCAACCTACTTTTCTCAATGTCAATTGAAACCCTGGTGAAGTCTGACACAAAATGACTCCACACGGCCTCTGCAGCACAATCCAGGAGTTTTAAAACTCCAACGATTGCACCATTGTTCCAGAATCCCATCTCTCTAAATCTCACATGTGTGTGGTTGCCCTAAAGCGCACGCACAGAGTTTCTCTTCCTTTGAGCGCTAATAATTATCACTGACCTCTTGCATTTCTAAGCTGTAATCACAACTTCCCGAGGTCATGTCACGTCTTGGCTACCATTTTAGAAAACACTTTGTACCACAAAGGCACAACGAAAAGGAGAACACCCACCAACGAATATCTAATCCCATTTAACATTTTTTTTAATCTTAAAGTGGTCCAATGTACATAAGACCTGGACTTTCAACAAAGTGGGAGCTTGAAAAAATGTCTCTCTCTGCTAGCATGTGCTTATTTAGTACTTTTTATTTAAATCATTCTGACTGAGGTAAACTACTTACTGTAATGACATCAGCACTTTTGCCCTTTTTTGGCGCGCTACAAAGCCGATTTCTAGTAACATAAGAAAATGGAGACAGGTACTGAATGCCCTACTGCACACTCTGTGCTGTGTGCGTATACAAAGGTCACTGACTGCTTTTTAGGAGAGAGCGTTAATGACTTTCAAATGAGTGGATAAATCCTACGCGGTTTTATTCCTGAATCATCTGCCCCTGATCAAGCTGTGCATCGTGGATGGAAATGCATTAATTAGATAGCCTGGTGTGTCGAGGAGATCGGTATCTCGACAGGCGTCACTGTGCTTGTCCGAACACAGTGAAGCAAACCTTCAGACTCCCCGAAGACGTTTATTAGAACTGGAACGCCGACACAGACCCCTTCGACTGAGTTTACTTCCCCTCTGAACCTTCAACCTCATGCTGCCGTGCTGTCGCAGATAGGTTCCTTGCACATTCCTCCTTAATTGGACCAGTGGGTAATACAAAACACAAAGTTTATGCCTCTCCCGCTGTCCCTTCACTTTCTTGTCTGTGTATCTTATAAACATCCTGCCTCCCTTTCTCCCCTCACTGCTCTCCGCCTGCTCCTGCGTTCACCCTCCCTCACATCTTCCCTCCCTCCCCCCCCTTCGCCCCCCCCCCACCCCTCTCTCTCCTTCTTGCGAGTCCTGTCAGTGTCTCATGGTGGTCTTGCCAAACTTGTCGCCGAGTTGTTGGATGAGTAGACCCAGCTCTCCCGCGGCATCGGACTTCTCCTCCAGGAGCTCGTAGCGGAGGCTGGAAATGTCTTGTTTGATCTCCTTCAGCTCACCTACGACACGGTCACCCACGGAACGGGTCATCTTTAACAGCCATATTTGCTATTTGCATTCATAGAGTACATGCAATACTTTAATATACAGAGAGACTTCATCTCACATGCACTCTCATGCAAATAATGAGGCAATGAGAGCGGGCGTTAACGGAGAGGACGTTTTTGTACCTTCGTTAATTTCGTCACTCTCTCTGTCCACCTGGGCCTTCAGCACATACCTCTTAGTCAGGCGTTTCATGATATTCTACGAGACGGAGAGAGGGCAAGGGATTAAATAGAGGGAAGGCGATGAGGGTGAATATTTACCTGCCACCACACGTACAAATCTACACGTCTATCTGCCTTATGCGAGAGAGCCCACACAATCCGCGAGAGTCGGGGGAAAATAGCAATGGACGTGTGGAGGCCATTAGGCTTCCCTTTGGGGGAAAAGGTGATGGGCGGACTCAGGAGGAGAAGCATCTCTTGCCTTTCTCCGCGCGATACTTACCGAGTGTCTGCCTCCCATCTTCTGTCAAACAGCTCATTAGAGGCATTTTCAGCCTCTGCTCAGTGTCTCTCTCTCTCTCTTTCTCTCTCTCTCTCTTTTGGTCATTCCTTTTCTTGCTCTTTCACTTGCAATCACTCGTTCAATTCTGCTTCCTTTTCAGTCGATGCCCTTTCATACAATCTCTTGAAAAAGTGCCTCCCTTCCCCACTCTTCCATACCTCTCTCTTTTATAGCAGTTTCTTCACCTTTTTGTACCCACTCATTTTCTGCATCTCTCTTCCTGTCATCCTGTATCACCCTCCAGGCACTGACTTTTTTTTGTTCTATATTAATTGGCCTAAATATTTCTCTCTCTCTCTCTCTCTCTCTCTCTCTCTGTAATTCTTTATATTACGCTTTTTCTTTCGCTCCACCCATCCTCTACCCCCTGTCTTACCTGGTATCTGGTCGGGTGTTCTCTCGATTTTCTGGGGATGAACTCTTCTCCTGGGCGCGGATAAGTCCTGAGGTGTTCATCCTGTTGGAACAGTGAGATAGGAACAACAGTCCAGTGTTAACGTCACATTTCAGGGTTGAGTGATCTCCAACAATAAAAGTATTTGAGGTTGTCGGCAGAACAAAATAACGCTGAAAGGAAGGTGTCTGGTGCTCACAGATGTCTTTGAATCTCTATCAGTTTCTAGGTTTCCTCTACGTCCACGAGCTGGCCCCAGAGCTTGGACTGCTGCATATGCACCAATATGCAGCATATGCACCAATATGCAGCAGTGCATATGCACCAAAACGATGGAACGATTAAACTTTTAAAAACATACATACAAATAAATAACATGAATTTTTTTATGCGCCTTTCCTTCACATTAAAAGTTGCCAGCTGAGGTGCTTCGGGCCTCTGATCTGGATCTCCTGGACGCCTGCTTTAGATATCTTCGTGCACATCTTGTTGGTAAGAGAACACGAGGTACACTCAAAACACCAGAGCGCTAATATATATCTCATCTTGCCTGCAAACGCCGTGGGTTTTTCCCCAGGAAGGCCTGGACAGCGTGGCTGGCAAGAGGCATGTTAGAATAACCTGCTGACCCGAGAACCGGCTCAGGATACGCACAAAAACAAGTTGATGGATTGAGGCACATTTAAGCTCTTTCTTAAGAATAAAAGCCAGAAGAAAATATTGCTTGAGTTCATGATACAAAACCCACAGCACGCAGCCTACTAACAGAATCATCACTGAAAAAAGAAACCATGGGCTTGGACTGACTTTACATTGTATATTCTTTTGCAATATGAAGTGAAGTATCTTGTGCTCAACGAAATAACCCAATTTACAGTCATTTTGTAGAAAACACAACATTTCACTGCATCAAACGCTAATTATTTGCAATTGAAGGGCAAATGAAATGTTAAATGAGATTAGTACTGCTTTTGCTTCATGGGAATTTGAGGGACACATTTTTAATGCAGGTATTGTACTGTATACAAGTGACTTGCGTTGATAGCCTCCGCTGCCTGATGTTAACAGAAATTCATTCTCTTTACTTTTAGCACGCCAAGAAACACGAACCAAAAGAATGAGAGGAAAAAAGGCCTGATTAAGAGTGACCACGCCGTCTTCTCCGGATCTCACTTGACATTCACTGTAGTTGCGCGTGGGGTTTAACTATTGATCGAATGCTGAACCTGCTCGACTCCGCAGTTCAATTATCAGAGCTGAACAGAAGTTCAGGAGCTCACAGGGGCAGCGAGGTGTAACTCATCTTGTCCCCATCCAAAACCTGCCCAGGCATTTGAGGAGCGGCAGGCCTGACTAATAGCTTTTAAGAGGCGCTGGTTTGAGCCACCTGAGGCATGGAATCAGACAGAGGTAACGCCCGCAGACAGGGCCTGTGTCAGATGGCCTATATGCTACTTTCTTGACGCAATAGTTTCTTTTGATTACAGGGATTTCATTTGCATGGACAGTCTTTTAGTGGGAGAACATGCAAAAAAAGGAAGGAAGTGAAGTTGCATTGCAAGCATACTGCGGGACTATAATGTATTTTCTCAACCACAACGCCATCGGAGCACATTGTAATATATATATGTATATGTATATAATACATGTATATGTATCTCTCTCTCTCTCTATATATATAGATATATACAGACAAAGGTAGAAAGCAAAGACTGTAAACCAAGTGAGTTGGCCATAGCTTAACTCTAATAGAAATAGCATAGCTGTTTACTATATCCGTTAAAACTGTCCATTAGTAAAATGAAAAACAATTTACATGGCATCAGTAATTAAACTTGTAATTATCAGCCCTTACCAGAGTTTCTGTAAAATGTGGGGACAATGAAATCAAAGCACTTAAAACGGATAACGATGCTTACACAAAGGCAAACATTTAAAAAATCCCAGTAATCAGTAATAATTTCAGCCCTTTTGTTGAGCTTCTACCCAGAGAAATAACAAAATATAGTTTGCTCAACAGACCTTGGCCTGTGAGTTGAGCATGCCCAGCTCCAGCTCGTTGTTGTGGTGGCGGCCGTTGGCCTTGCAGAGGCGTATCAGACAGGACTTAATGCGGAGCACCAGGTAGTAGAAGGACTTTGGGCTGGGAACCATGTTGAAGGGGGCGGGCAGGGTGCGGCCCTCGTCAAAGTAGGAGAGCCACAGCTTGGCGCGGGCAAACTTCCACTCTACGTCGGCGTCCTCCTGCACAGACGGACGGACAGAGGCAGAGTGCGCGTTCAAAGGAGCTCAGTCCCTGAAGCTTTACAAAACCCCTTTGATTGTAGAAACCTCAGAGAAGAAAACTAGTTACTTCTTTACTTTATTTTTCAAGTCGCTGGCTTGTGTTTTATGCAGATCCACGGCTAATCCGACAAACCGCTGGACCCATCAGCATCATTTATCATCCTGAACTCAAAGATTACACATTTTCTTCTTGGTACAACTTGGTATTTATTAGTGACAGGCAGTAAATCTACCCAAGTACTATGGCTGAGAATGATTTGTATTATACTTTCTACCCCGTTATATTTCAGAGGGATGTATTGGACTTTTTTCACTGAAATTATTTATAATGAAAAAATGAAATACAATAAATGTTTTACAGAAAAAGAAACCACCCCACATAACAATGAATAAAATGAACTCTGTTGCTTTGAGCTACGATAACATACATCTAACTTAATCAATATTAATAATCTGATACCATTATGCTTCCTATAACTAGAGCTCAATTGGGCACATTTTTTGCGTTATATTTTAAATTGCCATATTAGTGCTTTTACTCAAGAAAAAGCTCCTGGCACTTCTTCCAACAGTGGTATTAACCGATGACACTGACTCAGTCACTCTCATCACCAGAGGCTTCAGAGTCCAAACCTTGAGTTGATTCACATTAATGAACCCGAGGCCTCGCGCCATGAGCCGCAGTTTAGCTGCACGGCGCCAGTGCAGACAGCCGCATCGATTAAAGTGAACACGTGAGAGGACCTCAGGTGCGAGATACGCTCTCAGGTCTACAAGGAGGAGGGGTTGAAGAATATGGGGTTGAGTCCACTCAATGAAACGTCGCAGCAGGGGTCGTTGCAGACACAACAGCCGGGGATCGACCCCGCTGCCGAGTGTCCCTTTGATCCATTGAATTGATTTTCTCATTCTCAAATTCTCTCAAAGGCTCAGATGTGATCAGAGTAGACAGTATTATGACCTTCATTATCGACTGACCACCTCATTCATCTACCTCTATCTCCTGGTACGAGCTGTTGATCATGGCAATGAGCATGTTGAGGAGGACGACCACCATCGTGACGTTATAGACTCCGTACAGCACGTAGCCGATGTTCTCTATGAACTTGTGGTCGTACTTCAGCACCACGGAGATCACTTCGGACAGCCCAAAGATTGACCAGAAAAGGGTCTTAAAACTCTCCTCCACCCTGTGAGGAAAGAGAGAAGATGTGGTAGTGAGAGAAAAAAAGCACACGACGAGTGAACACCTAAAGAGCACCGTGTTAGCAGAGAATTGCCGTCTCACTCAAACACATAGAACACACAGCACGTTTGGATATTGTGGGGTTTATGACGTGGCACGGATTAAACAACTGATGATTCATTCGTCCTATTGGAACACATCATCCCATTATCCTACTCACAAACATGCAAACACACACCTTCACTCACACAAACAAAAACAGGTCGGATTTTTGAATTTGAAAAAACAGCGAAAGGGAAGAAGGACTTTAGCGTTTGAGCATCGGTTCAGTGTGTTGAAAATAAATACTGAAACAGAGCTGCAGTTTCCGGCCATTTGTGACTGTTTTTTTTTCTCGTTTCTACCGCACGTCCACAGCCATAAAACTCTATTCAGCTTCATTCTCTGACACTGACACATGGTAAGCTGCAAGACCTGCCACCATTGGCAGTCAGGTATTTCATCTGAGTGAGTGAGTAGCAGGAATGGGATTGAGATGACAGTGGGGGGGGGGGGGGGGGGGCCTGAAATGCCGGAGGGCCCCCCAGTGAAATGAGGCTGTGGGGAGAGAAGAGGTACAGGCTCCTGGTCGGAGGCTGTGGGCCTCTTCCAACTTCCAAATCTTTCAGAAAGAGTTTCACCAGTCAGCAGAGAGCTGGGCGAAAGTACAGACAGAACCCCCCCCCCCCCCCCCAATTCACACCCAGGTCTCCCCTGCTTGCAGTTCAGCTCGGACCCTTCAGGCAGATAGCGTAGCACTTCTTGGGAGTGAAGGAGGTGCATCTGCAGGGGTTCTGAAGTCACAGTTGCTGGCAGTTTTCCTCACACTAGTGCTGGCCAAAACTGAAGAAACATCATTTTTGCGAGTTTGCCACATTCTCGGTTTGCACTCATGTATATACTGACACCAAGGCTAACAAGGGCTGGGACGTGTGCTTTGACCCTATTTCTCAGGGTAAGGACATGAGTCAACTTTCCCAAAATACGGTCTCTTCACATGAAAAACTGGTTAATCAGTCGTTGAATTGAAAAACATTGAAACAAGGCACGAATTAACTAAACTGCTCCAACAAAAGTCTTTCAACAAGACTAACGAATCCGTTTCTGACCAGAAAAACAGTGCAGTGGCCACAGGTCAGAACACAAAGCGCCATTTAGTTGACGCTACTTGCTTGCTTAAAAACTATTTTTAGAAAAAGGTATCTGTCTTTCAACGAGGCTGCACATTTCAGGGACATTTCGTGTAAACAGAAACATCTTCGAAAGCGTTAACAGTCGTTGTGGCGTCAGACAGACACCGCGACACTATCAGTGACCGATGGACGACATCAACTCTCTTTAAATAAGGCCTCATCATTTATCTGGAGCCTCTCTTACAAGATAAAAATGCCTGCCAGGGGCTCCGAAAAATGAAACAAAATGAAAAAGGCAAAAATAATCTGGTCTCTAAAACGTTATATCCCAATTATCCGTCTGATCAAATGATTCCGTCTCCCAGCTCGCCTCCCTCCCCGAGTAAAATGCTCACTCAATTTACATTTTTATGTCCCCTGCCCACAGAAAATGTGAGTGTAGATAATGATGAAGGGTTTTGTTCCAGGAAACATTAATGTGCAATTAAACCAGACATTTTCCCAGACGCGCACACACACACACAATTAAAAGTGCACACGGCCGCAGTAGCTATTTATACACGCAGATCATCTGTTGGCTGTTTGGCCGTCAGGTGGTTTAATAAAAAGTTCTAAAACTGTACAGCATTCTAAGTGCTACCTGAGGTGAACCCCCTCCTCCCAGCAGGATAACACATCATGCATGACTACATTACACCTCGCCAATTACCAAAATGAATAAAAACGGTGATATTGGTTTCTGCAAATGAATCATGCCAGTACATATGTATATATGAGGGGGGGATGGGGGGGGGGATAAAGCTGAGGCGCGAGCAGCCGGGCCAGTTGCCGGCGGTTATTTCATTCACTGAAATCTGTGTGAGATGCCTCTCCGGGAGGAAGCGCAATTATGAAAAATCAAATCAAAAAACATTAATAAATTGGAATTTGTCTTTTGCTAATGTCAGCTCTCACACCGCTCATGGGTGTACTATGACATGACCTGTGACTGGCATATGCTCTGGATAATGGGAGCTTTTTTTTTTCCACGTGAGACAATGAGATAATTTGATTTCAAACTTGTGCGCGTTTGTGTTATAACATCATTGTACCACAGGCGGTAAATCAGCAGGGACAGTGGGTATCTGGAGACAGAGATGGACAGCGTCTTATTATCTGTTATCAAGAGTGACAGCCCCCGATCGGCGGCTAGCAGCACGACGGATGAATACACGCACACTACCACTCCCTCTCACACGCACATATATACACTCAGCCACATATACACATGGTTGTGTGTGTGTGTGTGCGGGGGACTGGGAGTCGGCTCGGTAGGAGCCACCCAAATCCAAATCCCAGACAGACAGAAATTCAGGCCCACGTCTCTCGCTCTCTCTTTCTATCTCTTTTCGTCTATCTCTCTTGCCCATATTCTCATTACATTCCCGTGCCATTTCTTCTTGCAGAGCATCCCTCCCCCCCTACCCTACCCTACCCTCCCACTCACTCTTTCATCCCAAGAGCTTTTAGTCATTTCTGTCCCTCAAGCTATTTGTATGAGTTACACCTTTTACCCCCCCCCCCCCCTCTTTTATTTATTTGCAGCCCCATTCTCAAATTAGATGAGTGTACATGCAAATGTGTTCCGCTCTGCCTCTCTTTCGTTAGCAAGATATTAAATGTATCCTTCTAGATTTGCTCCTTTCTCTCCTCCTACCCCGCAGTCAGTCGGTCAGGCAACTATAGGCGAAACATCTTTAACTATTAAATTGAGTTTAACTTTTTATCTGTCACGCCAAAGGGAGCTGTCTCCATGGCGACAGCACAGGGGCTTGGTTTTAATGAACGACTGCTGCTCCAGAGAGGTGCTGACTTGCCAGCCTATTCTGTTGATAGAAGGGAAATAACAGAGAGGGGGGAAAGAAATCCGAAAGGAATTGAACAAATACTGATGCGTTTGTCTCCTGAGTGTTTCTGCTTCTGTGTGCGTGCACATTTACTCATTTAAATGAGAAAGGATGCAGTTGTTGTGTGTGTGTCTTCGGGCAACCAGCGAGAGAAACCTCGTTAAGCGGGGGTTAAACGCCATCACAAGAACAGCAATTAGAGACTGTTTCGATACCGGATCAAACGCAACATTAACTTCTTTGCAATTCAACTGCTGTCTGGCTGATTTTTTTTTTCTGTCTCTCTATTAGTCTATGTTGTCTTCCTCTTGTCAAGTAAACTAAATACTTTATTATAGGATTACAAACCATTGTATTTGGCTGGTTTTAAATTGACGAGCAATAGTTTAGCTTCAGAAAGCAGGCAGGCTTTGTCCACGTAAGGCGACACTGGGTGAGTCTGCAGGGTGGTTTCTTTCTAAGTGGAACCAACTATGCACACACTTAATCAAAGATACCCAGGTGCAAGAACGCTTTTAACTGCAGGGCAACAAAGGAGATTTGCACACTGAATAAATAGTTTTAGGCTTTAGGACAATCTTACAGAACAAAACTGTAACCTAGACCCTAAAAAAAAGAAAAAGAATGTATTAATTCTATTGTTTGCCAATCTATTTTGTGCCCTCATGTCTTTGTTAGCCTCTACAAAGGTTTACACTATAAAATATTATTATCTCCACTTACACCAAAATACAACAATTACAATCACTAATAAATTCTTTTTAATAGAGTCTATTATAGATGGGGAGGGGGGGATTAACTGGAAACATTAAAAGTTTAGTCAGAGATAGAAACACAAAACTAGCTTTAAGGTAAAAGCCTGAAAAACACACGGATGCAATATTCTTTCTTCTCTGTCTCGACTTCATTGTAATAGTGTCTCCTCTCTGCATTTTGACATTCAGACGTGCTCGACTGGGAACACGACCTCGCCTTCGGAGCTAATACATCCTCTCTCTCTCGACCCCGTGCCCTCCCCACCCACCCTCTCTCTCTCTCTGCCTGTCTCCATTTACATTGCATTACATTTTTTGTTCTTTGCTTTAAGATGTGCCTCAAAGGCTCAAACCAACACAATAAAGGAAACCCTGATATATAAGGAGCAGTTGTGTGAATAGCACTGATAACTAACGGCTGGGAGGAAATCGAACAGCTAAAGAACGTATTAAATAAGTTATTTCATTATTCTTTCCATCTATTCAAATAGTTCCTTGTAATACTGTGATCATGTGGGGTGAGTCTGCCTGCTTGAGTCTTCTTGACCTTCTCTCATCCTTTCTCCCTTCTTTTGTCTATGCGTTCATGCGCATCTTTTGTTACCGCTGTCCCTAATCCTTATTCAGTAGTTTCACCACTGTTTCCACTTCAGCATCAGTACAATCATTATTTAGATTGGTTTCACTGTCCTTGACCAATTGTGTCTTTTTCTATTACTTTAAACTGCCATCACCTATTTCCAAACGCGTTGCCATTTCATCTATCTATCCTCTTCCCCTCTACCTTCCCGGTGCGTCTATGTGTGTCACACATGGTGGACTAGAACAAAGAGACAGGTCCACCTCTCCACGAGCGCTGTTCAAATCTGAATCCTGATAGGTGTGTGTGTGTGTGTGTGTGTGTGTGTGTGTGTGTGTGTGTGTTTGTGTGTGTGTGTGTGAACTCATCTGTACATAAATGTTTGTGTGCCCACACGAAGGTCTTTTATAGCACATGCAAAAACAAACACGGAGAGCAAAGTGTGATGTGTGAATGTGTGTGTGTGTGTGTGTTTGTGCCCCTTTTTGTGTGTCACTGCTAAAGTATATTTGCGCATTAATGTGTGGGATACAAAAGGCATGTCTGCCAGTCGGATAGCCTTTCTGAGTCTTTTTAGGCCTATGGGGACTGAGTATGTGTGGCTTATTTAGGCCGTATCCAGCTGTGCATGTGTATTTACTTTATTGTGTGAGTTTTGGCTTACGGGGGAGTCGGTCTACGTGTGTGTGTGTGTATGTGTGTGTAAGAGAGAGAGAAGAGAGAGAGATCCACCACCTCACTTCCTTCCCCTCACATGAGCACAAGTACACACAATTGCCTATTATTTACAGTCCTACCAAACACATGCAGTCATATGTCGTAGTTGTAGTTGAGTAAGACAGTGACAAAAATGCTGCACTTACAGACAAATAATCAAAATAGTCAGATTCAAACAGAAAAATTCAGTACCCCCTCAATGCACATTTCAGTCTAGGCAGGTGAAAGCCAGCCTGACCCCTAGTGGCAACACTGACAACAATTAAAAACAACAACAACAACAGAATGTAAGGGGGTTTCTGTCTAAAACCATCTCTACACAGCTCACAGAGTAGGCAACTGGAAAGGCAGTGGGCTTTCTCTTGCTTATTCAGACAAAAAAAGAGGGAGACTTTTTAAGATGAGTAGAAATTGTTGATGTTACGTCCCGGCTTAGTTGACCCTGATTTTTCAAATCAGCCTTAAAACTGATCTCTAAAGCAGAGACAAGCACACCTCATTTTTTAAATTACAGTATTTCTCACTCCAGAATTATGACCAAAATCTTTCTCACTGTCCATTTGAACTCCATTAGTCACTGTTTCTCCCTGCCCATCTACCTTTTTCCAGAGGGGAACTCCGTCTGGATGTGGGCAGCCAAGTAGAACGCAGCCTCTGAGACCTCAATGGAGGAGCTGCTGTCCACGCACGGCACAGAGCTGCGGCGTAGGTCGGCATGGCGAAGTGGAACCCTCACGCTAGAAATCCTAACTGGTGCGTTCAGGAAAACGTGGAAAGGTGTGTGTGCTGTTACTGCACCTGACAGATGACTCTGTATATCTGTATATATGTTGCATATGAGCTATGGGTGTGTAAGGTACCGTTTGGTTGGAAAAGCTGGACTTGCTGAACTAATCATGCAATACAAATGTGTGTGTTTATACAAAGCTTAGTCACACACACACACACACACACACACACACACACACACACACACACACACACACACACACACACACACACAGAGAAAGGCATCTGTATCGGAAGCACAGACAGGTGCATAACCTGATAAGAGGAACAGACGGATGGATTGGCAAGCCGTGTGACGCGGCGAAGTCATCCAGAAAAACTGAATCACAATCAACTAAACAACCAAATGGTGGCAACGCCCCTGGAGGTCACTGTGACTTTATCCAATCTAATCCTTCCAATACAAAGAGGTGGACAAACACATCTGAATAGGCAGGTCTTAGTCTTCGTGCAGGCAAACGGTACTGAGTGGTTTTACTGGGAGTACACCAAACCAGCATTCAGCAAACAGTACACGGTTTATGCAAAATGAGGAGGTAGAGGAACATCTGGGAGCTGTTTTTCATGGTTATGAAACCTGTTAATGAAGTACCGAGGGCAGGAATTCAAGTCACACTGTGTGTTTCTCAATTGCTGTGAAAAAAAACTTGTCAGGTTAATTATGCACAAGAGCATAAACACCAGGCTCCACTAAATGTACAGGTTGGTTTTCTAACCTGGCAGGATGGCTCAGTAACCGACAAAGCTACTGTGACCTCTTGATTACACGTGTGAGCCTTAACATACCAGATCATAAACTGCAATTAGATGGACTTTTCCACTCATAATGTAATTATACACCCACTTGTAATGTAATACTTTGGTCTGTTGGATGGAGCTAAAATGAAGGAAAGTGGCAGCTGCGTTGATGTTCAGACTGAAATGTTGCAGGACTTGTTACATATCTTGTTGGTAAGAATTCTACACTAAAATCTCTGAAATGAAACTTTTATTTTCTGGTTGGTGAGAGAACAGACCCAAGGCATTACAGGCCCGATGTATGCACTGCAACCCCTAAGTGCAAATTGACTCAGTTAATTCCCCGTTTGTAATGGATGCTCCCAATGAAGTTAAATGTGGCGCTTTGGCAGGTTAAGTGTAATTAGAGTACTTAGGGTGGTTCCCATCCCTTTTTGGTTGGAGGATTTTCAATTATCAAATACGATAATAGTCTGTCACACTTCTACTCAGACACTCTTAACAGAGCTGTTGTGCCACAAAGAGATAGTTGCATACCCATTAAATAGAGAAAGAAATGATATATATATATATATATATATATATATATATATATATATATATATATATATATATATATATATAGAAAGTGTGAAGTGGACAAAATGCAAAACTATTTGCAGTCTGCATCTGAAATAGGCTTTTAAAAATGCAACTTTTTCTCACATGGCTGCTTTTAATTGTGTGGGGACCAGCCTGAGAGATGCTGCTTACACACGGCTTAATTGTTGCCTTGGCAGTTGTCCACTTTCCTTTGACCAAAGGAGTCCCGAGTGTGGACGACTTGTGACATTTGGTGCAATGGGGTCCAGCGGGATATTGGTTCAAACCATTGCACTCTGAGCAGCAAAGTCACTTGTATCAATAAGTTCAACTGTGACACCACATCGGCCTCTGAAGTTGTTTCCCGTGGTTCGGTACTCGGCCCCCTCGCCTCATCTTTTAAACGCCATTGCATGCCCCTCGCTCTCCTCGTAAGCCACTGAAAGACTCGTCTCCCACGGCAACGGCATCCTGTCTGTCAGGCACATCAACAGGGCTACATAGCTGCCGCCCGCCGCATCACAGAGTCGGTCAACACAATTCACTGGCTTCTTCAAAGAAACTTCACCTAATAGTTTGGAGTGGAATTAAAAACGTTTGAGACACAGACCAGAAACTTCTTTTGCTCTAATTTTACTCTCACATCCTTATGGACTTAACAAACTCAATAGGCCAAGATGTTTTGACTCACCATTGGCTTAATGACATAGACACAATATTGATGCGTTTCCCCACAGCTCAGACAGAATAGTCAATTGACAGCGGCCATTTCCATTTTACGTGTATTTTCTGTTTTATAGTCAAAAATAACGTATTTATCCTGATCTTGAGAGTAGGTTTCTCTTTTACTTTAAAGTAAACGAAAAAAAACATATTATCGGAAAAAAACAATTTTCCTAACCAGAACTAAAAGTAAAACCAAAAATGCCCAGTGCAAGATTTTAGGGGGTGATTGTACCAATTCCACATTCTGCTTATTTAACCAAATAGCCTGATTGATCCTGCAGATTGATGCTCGATATCTGCAACCGAAGGACTATGGATTTGATTAACACGCCACAAACAATGTCATTCAGGAGGAAATATGACAGTGATCTACGGCCATGTCTCAAATTGGATGGGAGCCAAATCTTTCAATTTTTTTGGAATCCATTCTGGTATAATCCAAACATTCTAGTCGTTCCATCTGGCTACACAGTGTTTTTTTTTTAAAGCATTTGCTGATGTTTGTATGAAGAAAGTATGCAGTTATGCATCAGAATGCTTATGTTTAAATCAGACCTAACCACCATCCGATCCCAGTCGCTGTCTTAGCTAAGCATTACTCACGTGGTGAAGGCAGGATTGTACTTGGCTCCCAGGTAGTACGAATAGAGGTTGAACATGCCAATCATGAAGGCCACAAACACCATGATGAAGATGACCATGAACTTGAAGATATCTTTGACCGTGCGCCCCAGTGAAATCTGCAATGGGCCGAAGCTCTCGTTTGCCGGCAGGATGTAGGCGATGCGCGAGAAGCTCAGCACCACGGCGATGGCGTACAGGCCTTCCGAGATGATCTGGGGGTCTGAGGGGCGCCACTTGTTCCTGGCTGGAGGAGAAGAAGAAAAAAGATTTGGAATAATTATTCACATTTGCAGATTCAGAATTTAAAACATTTTCTGATATTCAGTTGAAACAATTGATCTGAGTTTGGTTTATTATCTTTTGACGCTTTTGTGAAAACCATGGATATCTGACACTCACTTTTTCATCTATTTACTGTTATGTCATGGCAGAGTAAGTCCACCAGGTGTCAGCACTGGTAAAGATTCTCTTAGAAGGCAACTAACAAGTTTAAAGTCCAGCAGCTTGGAGCTATTATTAAGGTAAGGTATTACTAAGGTATTATTATGTTGCAGAGAAGTTTTCAACAAAAGGTTTCACAGATTTGTTTTTTTTTAGACGTATTTCGATTTATGTTTAGATGAATATTTAGACCCAAGCACAGGTGAATGTATTTTTCAAAGAAATTAAAATATAAATCAAAAATCAAGCTATTATTAATTATCTGTGGAGGATTGTGAATCCAAACGCTCCATTGCTGTCAGCCTGTGAATATATTTCAGCACTTGCTTGTTGTTGTGGAATTGCGTATTGAATGTGCTGTGCTACAGTCAAGTCAAAAGCTTATGCATAAGACTATCTGCACAATAATGTGTGAACATGTTACCTTAAGTATGCAACATTTACATGTTTATATGACAAATACAACTTATCTTCGAGTGTCCCCAGCGTAGTGTCTAGTGTAGTAACTCAGTTCCCTAGTTTTTCATGACATGAGATTTTTTGAAGTTGAAACAAAACCTATTTTTTCAAATGAAACATAAATGATCATAAATACTCTCGCTTACAATGGTAGAGAAAACAAAGGAAAGAGCGCCACATACAGAGACTCAAGACTCGGTCCAAGCAATCTCTACTAAACACCAGAGAAATCCGTAAAACTCCTTAAAACATCCTCAAAGCATTCTATGACATTTTAGGAGTAACTGCTTACCAAAAGTGAAGTAGGCGACTTCGTCAGGCAGAGAGGCGTTGCTGAGGTCTTTGTCTGGTACGTGCAGGTCCACATACTGCTGGGCTTTGGACGCCTTGAGGAACGCCATGAAGCGCGCCGTGAAGGAAGCAACAAAGATAGACAACATGCCAAAGTCCAGGACATTCCACAGGTGCATGATGTACTCTCTGGGCCCGTCGGTCCAGATCTCCTTACATTCTGACCAAATCATCCCTGAGGAAGGAGGACATACAAATGAGCCACAACCATCGCCTGGGACAAGGCCAATCGCTGAGAGGCTGGCGTGGCTGGCTTTACCGACATTAGCTCTCTACTACAGCTGCCAAGGACTCACGACACACCATTGTATGAATGAGACCGTTCATCGGGGATGAAGCCGGACCAGCCGGAGAGAACCCACATAGACACGGGAAAGAACATGCAGTCTCCACACAAATCGGCCGCTGGGTGGTTTAAAAACCCAGGATCTTGATGCTGTGAGGCGACAGTGCGAACCACCACACCACCGTGCAACTGGAGTAGACCAGGCCATTAGTGCTGGAGTTACCCTTTAATTGTTCTTGTCAAACGGTATGAAGTGTATTTATTCCAATTACAGAGCAACATATGAGTCATGTTTGATGTTTGCACACTTTTTATAAAGAAATCTTTTCAGCACACTTGAATGTTGTAACTTACATTTGATCAGGACCCTTAACTTTACCCGTCACATTAACCCTTATTTCAACACAATCTCCCCCAAAGAAATATATGTAATCTCAACATTACTTGGCCTGGTTTTAAGATATTTGTTGGGTTTGGATGAACAGGTTGAACACACCACCCAAACGCAAAGGCCCTCCCACTACCATTCAGACACCTCACTTATACCTCAGGTGCATACAAAAAATAAGCACACACACACACACACACACACACACACACACACACACACACACACACACACACACACACACACACACACACACACACACACACACACACACACACACACACACACACACCTCTATACGAGACTGCCATTCTTTATTTGGAGCCAAAACAAGGAGAAAATTGCTTACTGAGAAAGCGCCCTGATCAGTACCATCTCTGTAACAATTACCAGGCCTTCAAAGCTTGCAGCTGGAATTAGAATTACCCTGCTCTACCTCAGTCACCCCCCACCCCCCACCGCCCACACACACAGACACACACAACACAACAGCACTTGCTTCCAGAAAGAACGATGCCCCTATACATAAACAAACAAAAACAGGAGCATATGTGCACCGACATCCACAGACCCCTCACATGATGTCATTTGATGTGTGCGTTTGTAGATGAAAGGAAGCACATCAGCAGATGGGAAGCAGCTGAGGTCTGACAGATTCGGCCATGGGCTGTTTATGTAGTGAATATGTCTTTGTCTCACAGCCGTCTCTCAGGCCTGTCTTATTGTGTGGCTCACACTCCACCCCTCCAGCTCCTCCAACAGCTCCCATGTTTCCACCATTTTCTCTCTCTCGCTATTACTTCCTCAACACCACCTTTGAGGTCAAACAACAAATTTCCCTCCAGCTCATCATTACAGCCACTGCTTCAACAAGTCTGGCCAGTGCCAGATTAGAACCAGGAAACTTCTATTGGCTTTCGTGGTGGCTTTCGTCCGCTTGGTTGGTATTATCCTAAATTATTCTTGTATCTGTGTCATATCAAAGATTTGCTTAAAGGTTCACAGGGGAAGGAGTTGAGTGCATACTTTGGATTAACACCAAATACTTTAAAAGTTATGAAAGACACTTCATCATAAACTAATCTGGCTTGCCTGCATCTAAATTCATCTTGATAAAAAAATCCATTAGCGAACATATGTGCTGCATCAAGGTTATTTCTTATCATGGTAAAGAATCTGCCTTGACAGTGATTTTTTTTAATTGGCTGCAACTGTGGATCCTTTCAAACACTACCAGTGTGTGTGTGTGTGTGTGTGTGTGTGTGTGTGTGTGTGTGTGTGTGCAGCATGGGTGTGAGCAGAAGACTCACCCAACACCCACTTCATGATCAGCATCTCTGTCCAGGAGAACTGGGTGGTCTTGACCCTGAACACCTGTCGTGGGTGGTCCGTGATGGTCTCGTTGGGCAGGTTCTTCACACCCTCAAAGCGGTCGGAGGCGTTGACGACAAGCAGACCCAAGAAGATGGTGAAGGAGACGGCGTGAGCCACAAACTTCATGAAAGGACTTCGCAGGATCTGACCAAGCTGGAGGTGAGAAGATTGAGAATATGAGAAGAAGAAAATGTTCTATTGTGCACCTTTGGTTTCCAAATACTTCCAAATACCAAGGACCAAATGATGATTAAAGGTTAAAGACATAGTCTTAGGTTAAACAGCCATTTACAGATTTGGGTTTACGGGGGAAATGTATTATTATTATTTCCATTGCTCATTGCTGTGAGTCCTGCTCAATAGCAACAATTAGCCAAAGGATTTTTTTGTGTGTTGGGGAATCTAACTTTTAATACATATTTTAGTTGTATTTTAATTGAACATTAAGAAAGGTTTAAAATTGCACCCAAACAAAACATCTACTTTCAGTGTTCAGTGACGCAAAGCTCCTCAAAAAAACATCAGCAGAGACTGTGAAAACACACACATATGGGAGGAACGTAACGCACAATGCTGTCGCACAAGGAGCATTATACATGCCACCACCAAGCCACCAATATGCCAACGCACATGCACACGCACACACACACCCACCCACACACACACACACACACACACACAGATGTTTGAGATGGCAACATTTGCCAGTCTCTTACCCTGCTGCTTTACAATATTAACTACCCACAGGCTATCTCTACTCTCTGCATGCACGGTGGCATACGAAATTCAATAGCTGTCGCCATGGCACACACACACACACACACACACGACTAAACCATGTGAGGAGAGGTCGTCTGGTGAATCTTAACCCCGCCAAAGCTCCTCTGAGCCTCCAACCACTGGATCAGCCCAGCCTCCGATTGGGCTGATCCACAGCCTGCTTCTGTGTGAGGACTAAAAAACTCTGTAGGTTTCTTTTTCACCAGTGGTACGATGACAAGAGCTGATATTCTCTCCTCCAAAGGAGTGGCAGCCAGTAGCGGCAGGCACATGCAGACCAAAAGACAACCGTTTGGGAGTCCTGTATTGATGAATAAGTACGTGATAAATGTGTTACATGCCCCAATCACACAAACCCAAGCAAAAAAGTACCTCTTGCGAATTGTGTAATGGCCCACTGTGTGTGTCAGTGTGTGAGTTTTGTGCAACTATGCTGCATTGGCTTGTGTGTTCGTTCAATCACCGTACGCTTACCTCAACCATTTGTACCCCTTTACGATTTATATCCCACGCAGACTAGGGGCAAAAACTGCAGCTTTGTGTGAGCATTACGTCTTTTCTCACTTATTCAGAACATGGTGCTTTGGAATATTTTCTAAACTGACTTGTTTTCCGATGTCAGCTCGGATCTGCATCAGCTCCTCACAATGATGATCTGTCATCTCTATTTAAAGCCTATCACATATGTGGTTGTGCTTTTCTATTTTCTAAGAAATCTATTCATATACTTCTTTAAACTAGATCTTTAAATCAGGTATGTACAATTACCAAAAATGATAATCATAAGACAAAAATTCCACGCATCTACCTCTAACTCTAAACAAAATATTAGACTGTAAAACACATACTATTGCTTGGTTGGTTGATTTATCATCAAATGTAGCCGCCTGTGTGAACAGTAAAAGAGCCAGGTGCAAAGGATCATCAAGGTTAACGGAAAGCTTTAAAGAACCAGGCATGTGTGCCTGTCTCCGTGTTAGTGTGTCACTTGACAGATTATAATTTACTTGATTGATGATTAACAAAATGTGTGCCTCAGGGCTATAAAATGAAAGGATGATTATACAGTGCTTTTTAAATGGGAAATCGGCGGCCTTTAAGTCTTTAACACAACCTGCAAGCCAAGTCTCTGACTCAAGGATATGGACGATTTAAGATGGAATATCCCTCTGGTGTGTAGTTGTTGTTGTTGTTGCATGTTTATGGCCACCGTCACCAGACTGTAATGGACTGTTGGGGTTTTGCATTAATTTAAAGCACATCCCAGCAAAAGTGCAACCGAGGATGACAGCTTAGAATAATGGATGTTGAGCGATATATTTTCAAATCAGGCCGAGAGCTCCTGTAATGGCCTTTCAACCAAGTATAAACCTGATTTAGTTTACAATTTGTCCTTGTTCAAACCTTAGGCCAAAAAAATAAAAAGTTGTCAGAAACAAGGTTTAATCCCTAAAAATACTCGTCTTGTGTTTAATAAATCTTAGATGAACGGCTGCAGACTTTCAGTATTGTTGCCACAGCCATGTGCTGTATCAGGAGCACGCGTGTTCGTACCTTGCTACATGGCATTATCCAGTAGGCAACAGCCAGGAAGGGCAGACCCGCGGCGACCCCCAGCACCGTCCAGCACTTCACCCCGACCGACTGCTGCCTCAGGCCGGGCAGGTTCTCGTACCAGATCGTCAGCAGCTGCTGCTGACAGTTGGGATGGGCGACGAACTGAAGAGGGAGGCGCAGACACGGACGTTAAATCGTGGGAGAGGATACGACCACACAGGGTAAGTCGGGGGAGAGAGAAGGGAGAAAGAGAGAGGAAGAAGGGAGAAATGATCAAACAAGCATTTTCAACCTTCATAAGAACACCACGTCGATCCAAAGCTACACTTTTAAGGCCCAGCGGTCACAGAAAGGATCAATGTAGCGTATTTGGCAAGCATTACAAATGGAATGATTGAAAAAATACATTCTATTCCTCAAGAGGGCTTCTGGTGGTTGAGTAATTCCAAGGTAGCTGAGCGTGCAAAATGATTTTCAATTAGGGCCACACCTAATGTCGGTTTATTATAACACAAATATTTTACTCTTTACATGATTGGACTCACTGCCCCTTCACATCAATTAGAACGAAAATGTCAACAAACGGGTCCCAAAATCAGTTTACCGTGAACTTTGCAAGAAGAAAACAGGCGGCAAAGGAGAGGCACCTAGTGTTTATACTAATTACTGAAGCATGTTTGCCTGATTGGATCAGGTTCGGTCTGGCATTTAAGCATCTGTTGCTGACTTTACTGCAACAAAGGACAAGATAAATGAAATCCTGCACTGGTCCATTGAGGAAGCAGAGGATGGATGTTTTTTTTGTTCCAGCTGGAGGAAGGATGTGGATGATCGAGCGATCGATGCCCACTCGGAGGTTCGCTAGTGTACTAATTAAACTCTAGTATCTCCTGTTTTTAGTCCCACCTGCTCTACATCGATTGATGTTACCCTCTTGTGTTCTCTGCCGACTGACTGCACATACAGAGTGTGCACACAGGCTCTTAATCATGTGTACACGTGAACCCACATGCAGACATTAGACTCTGCCTGCGTTGTGACGTAGTGTCTCCGCTGTTGTCCCGTGACCGCTCCATCCATCCTTTCAGCCATCACATGAACCCCTGCCCGCGTCCAGCTGTATGCGCCGCACGCAGTCGGGCTTCACCTGGTTGCCATGGCAATCTTTCCCCCACCCTTCTTTTCCTGCATCCGTTTAATTAGCTCCCTGAGTATTGGTCACGCTTTCCTGTACAGGATGGAAAATACAGCTGGAACCAACCGTTTACTGGCCAACACACAAACACACACAGCATCATGCATAAACCACCGCCTTACACACACCCACACTCATGCACACACGCACACACACAATTTGGATTTACCTGATTAGAGAAAAACATTCAGCGCACTTAGGTCAAATAGGCTGTGTGTTTTTTCAGAGAGCGGGTGTAGTTAGGAGAATGAGGAATTTGGTTTGACATTTCACAAAAAGGCCTCTGCACAGCACGATTTACAAAAAAATAAAAAAAGAAAGCCAGTTTTCTGCTGTTGCATGGGAACCTAAAGCTACATGTAAGGAAATACACAAACTTACTGTGTGGGCAAAAAAAGGCTAGGAGACTCGAGTTAGGAGGGCTGGGTTTCACATGCACATGGTGTCCTCAGGGTAATCTCAGCTCGCCTGAGCCTGAAGAACCTCCGCAGCTGGTAAAACCTCATCACACGCAAACATGTCTGCCTAGTTTATATGATCCTGCATGATTCAGCTATGCGTCTGTCTGATTTCATCTGAGCTACTAGTGGCCAGGCTGTCTTTCATCTGAGCATTACATGTATGGAATTCATCACCATAATATGAAGTAAAGCTCATTATTGAAGTGAAATTCTTAAATTGTGTTCTTACTATAAATGTTACTAAGATTTTCCCGCTCATGTTGGACTGCACTATTTTTACCGGGTGCAGGCAAAGAGACTTAAAACTAGGCTTTTAGTTAACTCAGTAACATTTGTTTGAATGTTGATTAATTGTCTAAAAAACTATAAAAGACAATCTGGGAGGAAGGGGTTAGAGAGATTTGAATATTTATCAGGAAGGGAGTGTCCTACAAGAATTATTATATTTTTTTAAATAATAATAATTTCAAAATTAGGATGTGGTGTTTTGCATTGGAGATTCTGCTGTGAATTTGAATGATTAAATAATCCCACTGAATGCCATCCCGTCATCGGGTAGAGACACGATTGGCCACGGTTAGTGATAGCACATTTCCCTCAGATCCAGTGGTGCAAGTTTTATAGGTTCAGTTAAAAAGGAGATGAATTACTTGCCAGTAAAAGCTTCAAAGCCGAGGAAATAAACTATATATATGAACTATATAAACTATTTTTGCATTTATAAAGAAGTCCTGGATGGGAAAAAGGCGTATTCAGGATATTTACAGCTCACAGTGACATTAGAAATACAGCTAAAGCACAGTGTATTTTTCCTCCATAGTTTATCATATTATCTTTTTTTTCTTATTATTTATTTGGCTCAGAAATGTTTCACCAATGAGAAGTGGGCCTTGTAGTGATAAAGCTTGAGAACATGTTGTCCCCTGCACTATAAACATGTCCCACTATTTCCTGCTTCGGCATTGAAAACCCTAATAAGTCACTGCAGTTTTTCACAGTCCTTCAAACCATCCTCCTGTATTTTTTTCAGCAAGATTGCAAGTTTTGCATGTTGCAGTTTTATGATGTAAAACAAATGATAACTGCATCCAATACAACGACTAGGGTGGTAAAGCTGATCCGCCGGGTAACCTTTGGTCGTCTTACCTTCTTCACCTCGTACTTGATGGCCAGTATGACGCGGCTGAGGCAGGGTCGGTTGTATGCACTCGGAGGGCACTGGTCCACATCGCCGTTCAGGATGGCCTCCACTTCCTCTGTGTTCCGACAGAGGTCCAACACTCCCACCACAAAGTCCTTGCACTGCATGGACAGCTTACGATATTCGTTCTGACAGGGGGAGAGTTGAAAAACATGATTTAAATTGAAACACGTAAATCGTTTTGACAATAGGTTACAGACAACATATGACAGAGGATGTCTAAGGAGAGTAAAGATAAATTGAACTGAAATTGAAGTATATCTTTTGGTTTTGCAGTTATGTATAAGTTAAATGGAAACGTGTCTTTGCTCATTTAAACCATTTTAGGTGCAGTGCAGCTAATGCTGAAGCTCTAATAATAATAATAGCATTCAATGTGAATCTATATACTTCCTCATCCAAGTCCAAGGAATGGCTCCAAGTGCTGATTAAGCTCCAAGTTCTGAATTTACTTTTTCCACTCTACTACAATTCATAATTATTGTCGAGCCTTTCAACCCCCAATCCTTCATGAATTGTTCCAGATTCAAACCGCTGCAGTTCCCTTGTCACCCGTCTTCCTTCCACACCTCCCCTCATCTTTCTGGCTGATTCGGTTCCTCAGCAGCAGTCAGCATATTACAGCCCTTGTGTCCCCAAGGAGTGGATCTCATTATGCCTTCAGCCCGGTGTTTGCTCTGTGGTCAGCCATACCACTGAAAAGTATAATCCCCCGTGTATTCAAATGTCTCCGGTCATCACATCAGCAATTCGTTAGAGATGGCGTCAGATTAACAGTTTTACTCCCACTTTCTCATATTAGTGAGACGGTGTGAAAAAGTAAACCGCGCGCAGTGGTTTGAAGTTTAGTTTCTGTTTACACTTTCTGCTTTTTTATCTGTCAATCACTATTGTTAAGTCACTGCTGATTAAAGCCCAAAACTTTCAAAAAGGTGTAACTTGATTTTGGTAACTGATGTTATGTGTACCCTGGCTGTTGACGCTCATTTCTGTAACGCATTAACCACACTTATATTGCCTTACGACGAGTATTTGTGTCATGGGCACTCAAGAATATCCACCATTCTTTGCCACTATTTTAAGTTAAACTATCATACGTCTCCCTAATTGTTGGTCAGAAACGCAGCTCTTCACTGGTTACCAGTGGCTGCCCGCATCCAGTTCAAAACACTGGTGCTCACGTACCGTGCTGTGAATGGATCAGGTCAAGGCTACATCCAGGACATGGTGAAACCCTACATCCCAACCCGCACAATCCAATCTGCATCTGCCAAGCTGCTGGTTCCTCCCTCTGTGAGAGCTAAACACTCCACAAGATCACAATTCTTTGCTGTCCTGGCTCCAAAATGGTGGAACGAGCTCTCTGATGACATCAGGACTGCAGAGAGCCTTCACATGTTGCAAATTGGCTTATTAGATAAATGAAATTTCACTTTGTTGATTCTTGTTCTTGATCACATGTTTACATTCAGAGAAATGACAGCTTCATAGTAGTGAGGGAACATCGATGTATTCCAATGTATCATTGGACGTCATAGCAAACACATCAAAGAACGCATACGCATAGTAAAAACACACATGCAGTACATGGGGAAATCCGTTCACAATTCAGGGTATGTGCTTTGTGCCTTAGGGGGCTGAGATAAAGGAAGGGAAATAATCTAGATTGAAAATGGAAGAGAGTGGAGCAGAGTGAGAATGGTTACAGATGAGGAAAGTGGGACGTACAAGCCTCAAACATGGAGGGAGAGAGAGAGAGAGAGAGAGAAGTAGGATGGAGGGATGAAAAGAAAAGAGGGCTGGAGTTTGCATTCCTGGATGTTCACCAGCAGCATACGAATGTTTTTCAATTTCTCTGTTGCTGTGTGGCTTCATTTCAGCTAAATTGAACAAAAATGTATTTGATTCAAGAACAGAGTGAAATGAAATAACACCCTTCTGTGTCCCTCCCAACCGTGTGTGTGTGTGTGTCCACACTGTGGTGGTGTTTACCATTAAAGTAAAGTATCAAATTAAAACAAAACACCATAGGTTTGTGTGGCTTAACGTGCATCTTGCATCCATGTGCTCCAACTTCCAAAAGATTTTGGATATAGAGAATTAATATAGAAGCAAAGTTTGTCTGCGTTTTGTTGAGGTTACTGGGACAGCCCCGTGTGCTGCATGAGCGTCCCTATACCCCCCACTGGCTAACTGACTTTTTAGACTCACACCGCGGTTACCAACAGAAACGTAACGCTCACCTAGGTATCCCCTCGGGTTATTGCTGCTAGCTTTCTCAGCACTTTTTCCGCTGTTTGCACTGTTTGTGCAGTATGAACTGTTGAATGATGAATAACATCATTCACAAACTATACCATCAGAACATCAAATTGGTGTCAGAATGGAGAAAATGTGTTGAGTGTTTGATTTCTCATGAAAGAGGAACGTCTCAGGCCATTGGCCCACTTTCTTCAAATGTTTGATATTTGAACATTATGAGAAGAGGTGAATGTGATGTGAATGTGTGAGATTTGAATTAAAGCAGGGAGACGCGTGATAATGAGATGTTAATTAGACAGATGAGCAAAAACACATCTATTGTCCCTCAGGTGAGCCCTTCTCATTAATTTATCTAAAGACGGAAAACACAATGACAAGCAGGAAGGCTGACTAACAAATCCAAAAGTGAGCAGAAAAGATTAAGGAATGGACGAATGAGGAGGGTTAAAGAAGAAGAAACATGGATTGTAATGTCATGAAGCTATTGTTCTCTCATCAATTAAATTAGATGATACTGCTTCCTATATCTAAATTAAAGTCTTACCCTCCAAAGTCAAACATGTGCATTAATTTATTTAACGTAAACCACCCTGAAACACTGAAGGGTTCCACTGATAAAACAAAAGGTTCCTCAATATCTAAAGCAGACAGCTTGGAAGCACTTCATGTGTTGTGTGTTTCTTCTGAAGAATAGCATCCCTCTTTATTACCTTAGAGAAGTTTTGGTGCAGGGGAAGAAAAAGTAAAACTTAACAAATAAATAAATAAATAATGATGGGCGAAACCACTCTTTACCTTGAATTCTGTCTCGATGTTGGCCAATCTTGCCAGTTCATTGCTGAGCTCTAGGGCGGTCAGCACAGGGTCTTCACTGCTGAGTGACAGGTAAGAAGCACTGGCCAGGGCTTTGTATGCATTCATCCTGGAGCGGGAGTGACTGAATGCGTCTTGCTTCTGTTTCTCCATGCATTCTGAACAGTTACAGAAGTAGTCATGTGGCCTTTCGATGCGGGCCCCCTTCGTCAAAAGGATGTGGACGATCTCATACTCTAGGCAGTGAGCGGCCAGGATGATGGGCGTGACGTCATGTGAAAAACGTGTTCCGTCTTCGTCGTATGCGTAAAAGTCATCGTCGCGCATCTCCTGCTCCAGGGGGCTCAAAGCAAGTCGGAGACCTCCACCAAAAGCGGAGTGGGCGAGAATAGCCTCAACAATTCGGACATAACCCTTGGAGATAGCCAAGAGCAGGCCATCGCCAATCCTCGCCAAGCCATCCTTTTTTAGAAGCAGCTCAGTCACTTCTAGGTGCTCGTTGCCCACTGCCAGCTGCAAGGCATTCTGGCCCATGTAGTCCACACAATTGAAGTTAAGGGTTTTGGACTCTTCCAGCATTTTGCGCACCACAGGAATGTTTCCGTATTCGGCAGCGTCCAGAAAACGCTCCTCCTCTGCAGTGAGGGCCGAGCCACGCTCGTTGAACATGTAGGCTGGGCCCCGCACTGCCTGCCGACGGCCCTTCTCTCTCAGTGTGGTGTGCCGGCGGTGCATGGCTTCCATCCTGTGGACAGTAAAGAGGAGAGCAAATTGTCAAGAGGATGAACATGAATGACAATGATGAGAATTGAGGTAGGAGACAAAGAACACATTTTTGAGCGTTGTTGAGTGATGAGGCGATGGCGAAGGAAAGGAAAAGGGGACCGCGAGAGAGCAAATGATGCCGACAAGAGGAAACGACAGCATCATTGGCCACATCAAAGTGACAATGGTGTTACGAGGCAAACAAAAGCATTACTGTCTCCCGATGTGGATATTTTGCCAAGAAAGGAACTGCTCAAACAAGATCAGCAGTGCATAACACAGACAGTCTCCCCTGACCCGGGAGATAACCAACCAACCCATCTGTGACATATCTGTCTCCGGTCAAATCAATGAACGGCTTCCAGGGTCAAATCCTACTGCGGGGCCATCGCAGGTCAACAGCTCTGATTGGCAAGAGAGAGATGGAGCTGTCACTGTAATTGGCTCTTGCATGACAAACTCACACCATAATGAGCGAGTGGCCATTCCAAAGAGATTCTTCGGCCAGTGGTGAATCATTACCAATGCATGCATGCAGGAATAAATAAACATGAATATTGATCAAAATGTCTTTGTTTTTTTTCTTTTCATGGAGCACCAAGTCCAGAGACACACTATTAGATCTCAGCAGGAAATAGCAGGTAAACAATCGTGTTCATCTGAAGGGATCTTGCACCTGTAATCACGCATTGTACTGAAAAACACATCTATCCAGGATTACTGTATTTCCACATATGTATTTTAAAAACACAATGCGTTGAGTCACTGTCACTCTCTCAACAACAAAGCCTTGATGTATCCAAAATCTGGAGAAATGAAAGGGAGACTGAGTGATGAAGGAGGAGATACTGGATGAGGGTAAGCTTTGAAATGAAAAGTGGAAACGGGAATTGTTGGGAACGGGACGCGTTGTTCAGGGGAAAAGATAAACAAGAATCATTTTGTTCTCTAGTGAGATTACTAATATAAACTTGAGATTGAATTTGTAAAACGTTAATATGAGAAAAAGTGAAATTGAAAATATGTTCATCGTGGTTGACTTTCCTGGGAAGGGTGTGGGACTGAGAAGATGAAGAGAGCTCACCAAGAAAACCCCCTGTGTGAGTGTGTATGCGAGAAAGAGCGAGTGAGTCCCTTAGTCAGGGTGCCATTAAAGGGTACAACATTCCTGCAGAATTTCAATTTACCAGAAAAGCTGTTTACACCTCAAACTACCAATCAAGCTGACAAGATACCCCCTGTCTTTCTTTCACAAACACGCACACACACAAAAGTGTAGATTATCACACACATCCACACGCAATGCATCCATGAACACCTGTGTGACACAGCAGCATTAACACAGAATGCAGACACAACATGCATTATTTATAAATTGTGAATGCAAGCTAACACGGAAATCCTGCCGTTGATATTGCCTTTTTAAGGACATGATTTGTATTTATTCATTACAATGCATTATGCCAGATGTGGTACACACAAACATCCAGGGAAATGTATGGTTTTTTATTGTTAATATGTGATGCGACAGCCTGGCTGCCGAACCATTTAGGTAACCTCAGAGTCAGGTAACAAATTTCCATTTGACAACCCTCTCCAACCTTGTCTGTATCCATCTCTCATTTGTGATTTTGATCTGAAATAGAATTGACTTGAATCATTTTTGTGCAGAATGACCGTCACAAAGTCAGGAGGCAGACTTAATGGATATAAATCTGTGTGAGTGTGTGTGTGTGTGTGTATGTTATGCCTATATATTGTAAGCCAACCTATTCCACTGAAGACATGTTCTTCCTGCCTGTTGTGCAGAAGTCCTGTATTCAGTCACCTCTAATCCCTGCTTCCAATGTGATTATATGGCAACATTTTTAATCCCTAAACCAAACACTGCAGCAATTTACTTGAGTCTTTTCAGCTCTCATATAGTTGCTGCATCCAAGGCAAAGGCTGCTGTAGTACACATTAAACACACCACAGTAGATATCCCCATATCCTGCAAAAAATGAAGCCCTTTCATACTAAAGATATTGTATTTGTGTTGTATTGTATTGGCAAGCATATAAAAGTGATTAAGGTTGGCTCTTAATTGAGTTACATGACTCCAATTTAAACTACATTAAGGCAGTTTTAGAGTCAGAGTTACAACTTGTATGTTATTTAGAGTTATTTATTTAAAGCTAAGAAGATAAATGCTAAATGTTGGAGTCAAATATGAATAATATAAATTCAAATAAACAGTACAGAGATAACAAGAGATTCTGTGATAAACTGTATAACCTGTTTACCACAGATAAATTCTCTAAAGTTGGGCCACCAGGCTCATTATGTCCAGCTCAAACAAGCAAGTAGATTAAGTAATTTACTGGTGAACAGGATAAAACCAAAAATCTACACAAGAAAACAAATCTTCAATTTAAAATTTTGAGAATAATGAGTGAAAGAAAAAAAATTCCAACTCAGCAGGAACGTTTACATAACGTATGACTGACAACGTTATCAGTGAACACACATGTGCAGTATATCTTAGAGAGTTGAACTCTCAGCATATTGTCTCTCTTACACACACACACACACACACACACACACACACACACACACACACACACACACACACACACACCACTCTCTCAAGCAGTAAATTGTAAATTTTCTTCGATCAAAGGTAAGTTGTTCTTATTTCACTGATAATGAGAAACAGACATGTTCATAACACTCTCTTTCAAAGAAGGACACACACAAAAGCATTTGTCCAGGGACAGCATACATGAACACTGGTGTATCAAAGGAGCAGACCAGAGAAGATCAAAGAGCCAACTCTGAGGCCTGCCATACTTACTATCTGATATAGGGATAACTAAGCTGACAGTGCTACACAAACGACCATTGAGAGTAACCATTCATGTCCCAGCTGTGCATGTAGATGTCTCCTGCATGAATGGACAGTGTCCTCCAAACGGTGTTGTGACCACTTATCTCATTGAAGTGAAGCTTTTACTTTAAAATGACAGCTTTAATATCATTTTGAAGCCTCACTGACATGTAATAGAGGAACAATGGGCCTCCTTCATTCTCCAAAAAATGCTTGTTTTTCTACTGTGTTTTTTTGGTGAAATGGTATGATGTCGTGGAAGAAGAATGTGCTAGCTTACTGCACACTTCCTAGAAGATAAAGCTGACTTGGTACACAGACTCACTTTGGAATGACAGCCGTTTGCAAGAGGTTCTGCAAAACAAAAGGCTTCAAGACAGAAGCCGAGATGACCTCTTCCGTGCGGCAAGACCGTCTTAAGTAATCAATCTAAAAAGATCATTTAATTGTTTGACCTATCAGACCCACTCCTTACTGTAAAGAAACGTGAATTTATTTGAATGCACCTCCTGTAAATACATTTCCATCAGAAATGTTGGGGGATTGGCATCAATAAGAAAATAAAAGTTAGTGTTGAGTGCTATATATATTAAGTACGTAAAATAGCTGGCTCGTCAACGAACACAACTGTCCACGAGGAGCACTAAGTACCAGAAATACCAATTATCTCATGTTGCTTTAAACAGAATAAAGACACCAGAGAGAATTCATTGTATATCGGACACTGTAGCCATTTTAAAAACACAGAAATTCACAACTTTGTTTTATTAGCGTTTCTGTGGGAGTTCTTGTGTGGGTGACGAGGGCCATTGGGGCGGGGACAGAGGGGGGTTGTGGTACTCTTCAATTTATGCACTCTGCTTTTCTCCTGTTTTTGGTCTTACTCACACTAACCCACAATGCACACACAGAAACGCACAATACCCATTGACTGATGGTTATTCAATTGTGCACCGGAATCAATGAAGATGGTCTCTCTCACTACAGAGACATATGAGTGCATAGTGGAAAAGCTACAAGGACACACTCACTAATTCAAACTGGAACACTGCAACAGTGCAACAGCAAAGTTAGATGCCGATGTTCCATTCAAGAAGGAACATGACTGAGTTGCAGAACAATATATGACAAGCCTTTTATGAATACTAGTCCATTATATCACAGTGCAGTCCCACTGACGTAATCAATAAATCAAGGACCTATAAAACAGTGTTTTTCATATAGAAGCTGCACATACAGGTGAATGCAGCTGTCCAAGAGAAAAAGCACGCAGCTTTTCTCCACTCTCTCCAACACTGACCTCTACTTGTTGACACCCCAGGTAGTCGCTGTAGATTCACTCAATCCAGAAGAGCCCGGTCAAAACTGTCAATCAGCAGCCCCTCAATCAAGGCGGATCAAATAAGCACACGGACACAAGGCCTCGACACTCGTGACTTCTACACCGATGCACCACGTCTCTGCGTGAAAGAGCAAAAGTTGTGGAAGAATAATATAGGATCACTCACGTTTGCCTGGTCTCGGAGTCGAACTCGGTGTCGATGGGCTCGACGGAGTGATTCCCGAGGTCCGAGCCCTGCGCAGCGCGCGGGATTCGCTGTCCGCGGTGCTGAAGGCGGTCAGCGGTTGCGGCGCCTCGTCCTCTCCACTTGGGGAACAGGTCATCGCAGCGGTCGAACACCGCGTCCATGCTCACGTCCTGCCGCGATAGGAACGGAGAGCCGGTCTCCCC
The DNA here is from genome assembly GCF_949316345.1 of Pungitius pungitius. Taxonomy (NCBI): domain Eukaryota; kingdom Metazoa; phylum Chordata; class Actinopteri; order Perciformes; family Gasterosteidae; genus Pungitius; species Pungitius pungitius. The sequence goes on along the minus strand of NC_084901.1, from coordinate 22,760,608 downwards.
GATGCTCTGGCATAACTTTGCAGGTGTGGAGTGCGGGGAGTCCCCGGTCTCCCTGTTCTCTGGAGACGGGTGACGACACTCCGGAGTAGCGGGGTAAGGCGGGTCTGTGTCCCCCAGCAGCGCAGAGGCGGAGGAAAAGAGGACCGGGGGCCGCGGCGAGGAAGGAGATCCTCGGGGAAGACAGGCGGGCAGAGGCGGCGTGGGAGACTCGGGTGGAGGGGCTCTCTCCCCGCCGTCGGTTTCGTCATCTTCGTCAAACATTGGGAGAGTTCTTGAGCGGCATACACTCTAAATATGTCTGGCTATATCTAACGATGTTCGTCAAAGTTCAAACAGCTCAAGTTTCTTCGGAGCAGCGCAGCAGCGAGGAGCGGAGCTTCCACCTCGACGCAAGAGTGCGCACACTAATTAGAGCGCAACGAGGGTGCGCACGCAGGGAGCCAGCCTATTACTCTATGGATTGGCATACAAAAAAACACTACCTCGTCCTTACGTTTACTACCGAGAAAAAAACAGTCTTTAAGTACAACTAATTACATGCAGTGTTTTTCTAAAACGTATATATTGTACATATTTGTTCTTCTAGACTTTTGCAGTACTTTGCGTGCATTTCCATTTAATCTTAATGTCTTACTTGTGTGCACCGAACATTGGGGAAATTGTCAGTGCAGTGCATCCCTCAGTGCAATGCATCCCTCCTTTGCAAGAGAGCTTACAATGTGATCAGAACCATTTTTTTCATCTTATGTTTCAGAAGAGGAAAGAGTGAGGATCTATTGAAAAAGTGGGCAATTGGTTGCTGAGGGAAGAGGTTAACGTACCCACCTGTTGTATGGCAATTACTTACACATAATCGTGTTATTACTTCAGAGAACCAGCAATTAGGCTGCATGTAACCTCAGTGGCAGATTTATTAGCATACTTATCTGCTATTTTCATGTTTAGACAAACCTGAATCAAACACCTTTTACAATCTCTCTAATGTTTTCCTTTTCATATCTTAAGACAGTATTCAGATGTTTGTGGGTGTCTGTGTGCGTGTGTGTGTGCATGTGTGTGCTTTGTGTAATCAAGTCATTAGAGGCAGAGACTTCCTGCAAGCCCACATGGAAGATAACCAGGCCTAACCTAGCGCTTTGATCTATCCTTGTATTCATGCAGCCAACGCATGCACACTCATAGACAAAGATCTCCAAAAAAATTAATCAACACACATCACTCACTGGGGTTTGCATTTGGGTTGAAAACCTGGTGACCTTATACTGAGGACCATCCAAGGCATCCAAGAGTATTATTGTTGCTTATGTAGCTCCTGAATCCATCTGATGTATGACCTTTAAACGACACCCTGAGTGAAAGTCACAACACACTGAGAGTGTTTTCGTGGTACGAGTCTGCAGTTGTACTCTTTTGTCATAGTGCTTTGGGCTTTTGTAATACAAAGCGGTCGTTTTAAGTGTTGTAATTGTGCGGTATCAATGCTGCATTGAGACACCTCAAAAAAGAGATTTGTTGAGACAATTTTGTATTGACAATCTTATGCTGAAATGAAAGGTCCATTGTAGGAGGCACTACATTCAACACAGTCTGTGTCCTAGTGTAACAATTACAGGGAACTCTAGTTATCCTGGGGACACTATTCTTATTCCTGCTTCTCACTAATAAGCCAACGCAGATTTCCCGAAGAAGTAATATATCGGAATTACTAATTTGGCCATTCAAAAGGCAAAGTCAATATTGTATAATAACCAACAGAGAACTATCTCTGTGGGTTGAAATGGTCTCAACCCAATCAAATGTGTCTCCGCAGGAGTTTTCTCAAATCTGTCACGGCGCAAAAGCCTTCACTGTGACAATCACTGATTGAGGGTGTTAATAAAAAATTGATTTTTGAAAGCTTTGATCAAAGAGAGAGCAGTGCCTCCGCACATCTCTGTCCTGTGTGATACGTTGTTAAATTGCACGGCATGCATAGCGACCTCTTGATAACACAGCTCCCCAGAACAAACGGGTCGTGTACACATCAAAACACAACGTCAACCCTCTCCGGCCCCGAAGACCAGAGTACGCCTTTTTCACTGTACATATTAAACACACAGTTGCACTGTGAGATCTGCAGGGACCATCTCTGATTCCCTTTACCTCATCCCCACGGACCGGAAGAGCGGAAAAACTCACCAGACCGAAGCACTTCATTTTACATTGCACGAATCCCCTGCCCAATCAATTAGGACTTGGCTTAGGTCAGGTGGGACAGCACGCTGGCTTCCTCTTCGCGAGCCCTGCTGTTTCCATCACCAGAGGGGAATCTGTGTCCTACTCCATCTGTCCATCACCAGATCCCTGCTTTTAGCAGCTGGTCGAACACTCAGCACCTCTCTAATAAATCCCTCCAGCAGCTGCAGTCTAGTCTGTCGAAGAAGCCATCGGAAGATTTCCATCCTCTGGTGACAGCAGATGTGCCAGTGTGGTGATGCCAGTAAGGACATACATGGAGGAAACAATGAGTAATGTATTAGAGGTTCAAAGACCTGGCTCCACATTTCACTGGGGATTTTTTTTATTAGTAAACTTTTGCATCCAGACTACAAGTCCATCGGAGAGAACTGAAAGTCAACCCGACCTGTTAAGTGGGCATCAGGCCTGCACATTGGGACTACAGAAACTGCAATATTATTCTAATGAGTCAACATTTTCCTTATCTATGTCTTGTATCTAGCTATTGCTTTTAAACAAACAACATATTCATAAGTTTTACATTATTCTAAGGTTCAAAGCAGTGGAATATGACAAAACAGTTGGTCAAGGTTAAGAAGGGACTGTGGTTTAGGTCCAATATTGATCGGTTTGCAGTCTTATTTGTTTGGGTGAGCACTAAAATCCTTTCTTATGTGAATTTCTGAGAACCTTCTTTCAGGGACAAGGAAGTACAAAGGTTTCAAATTAGAGAAACAGACAGGTGGATGGGAAAATGGTGACTGAAAACTTCATTTCATGTGCCTCATGAAAACACAGGCAATTAAATCAAGCCACTGTTGGTTAAAAATATGATTGGAGGACTTCAATGAGCCTTCAGTGGGGTGTCTGTGTGACAAGTGACTGAATGTTGTAAAGAAGTGGGGCAGTTGTCGCGTCCATCCCGGTTAAAGGTGGTCCCCCAACATGGCTTCCTGGCTTATTGACTTGGACAGTGGTATCGTGTACACAAGGTGAAAGGGCGTTTATGCCAATCACCCAATCCCGCCATCGACCTAATGATAATTGGGTTGGGAACTTGATCCCGTCATCAATGGCGGCAGCTTTTCCCCCGAGGACAGCAGATAACAGGGTTGTTTCCCTCCAGATTTGCTCTTTAGTACACTCTGTGTGTTCACTTCATTCTCGCCTTCTCTCCGACTCCAAACAAATGAGGTCCCGTGCACCTCAGAATGAAATAGTGGGCAGATATCGGAGTCAATACATACTATGTGCATATTTGACTGGTACTGAGCGATGGGCGAGGCACCAAAGTGTTAAAAACGGTTATGTCTGCTCGCCAGAGTTTGATGAATGACCTGTGACAGAGCGTTTAATGAGGTACTCTGCCTAGTGGCCTTCATCAAAGATATCAGACCAACTTTGTGTGCGTGTTAGTGTTGTGTGAAGGCTTCTGAACCACAGACCCATGCCACTGTTGTGATCTATAGTTTACACGTGCACGGTCCAAAAATGATATAATTAGTGTGAATGAGAAAACTTCTCTTTCTAGTAATACATTCACTTCAAATGCAAAAGAGTGGTAACTGGCATAAACTATTAAAATCCACCATTCAGCTATTGATATCTATTCACATTAAATACACACTTACATTAATTTACAGCACAATGGGCGTCATTAATATCATATTAATCTATACTCCTTATCTCCTGCTCTGCTGCATTCAGTACATTTCCACCTTGACACGTGACTCCCTCCGAGTCATTATAGAAAGTGATGGCATGCATGCCTGGGTGTTTTATTGGATGTGGTCTTGGTAGAGGCCAATTCAGCAGATGGAAGAATTCAAGGGGAAAAATAATGAATTGAATGTGCAAGTTTAAGAATAGCAGAAAAAGCCTAATCTGAGCTTTCTCATTCCCAAAGTGACGACTGTTGTAGGTCAAAGTTTGTCCTTGTGAATACTGGCAACGTGGAGTATAAAGATTTTTAGTTGAGAAAGTGAGTCTACCTGTTCTCCCCTAAGTCATTTGTGTGTCACTCGCTGACAATTCAAGGGTGCAGCTGACGTTTGTGCTCCCAGAGTGTGAAGGCAGAAATGCACTTTCATTCCATGCAGAGGCGATCTTTGGAGTTCGACCTGCCATCAATTATCCTCCCCAGTGGTTTATGCAGAGAGGATCAGCATGGGCCCTGAAGCTGCTCCATGAGCTGAACCGCTGGAACCAGGGATGTATAAGCTTAAAAAACACATTAAAGTCACATTAAAGAGACGTTTAGTTAGAGTAAACAATGCGACATGGTTGAAGTTACATGGAGAGCTGGTAGAAATTTAAGTTACAAATAATAATTTAATAGATTGTACAGCAAGACTAAACATTGTTTATGTTTGCGATGCTTGAATATTACATGTCATTAATCCAAAGCGACTTACTTTGCAGTTAAACCATGGCATAATATTTTATTTTTTTCAAGTTTGCTGTGAACAAAGCTGTCAGGCCTATTATTTCAGAAACAAGGAAACATAACAGTTAGGTTAACACTAAAAGATTACTACTTCTTTGCTTTCAGCTACTCAAACAGACCAGCCTGTTGACATTTTCCAGTCATCCATTCTGTATTATCATTTATCTGCAGAAGTTTTGCACATTTAAGTCCAATAGAGCATCATATTAATTTCATACTGCAGGTAAATGTATGGGAGTGTAAAGTAGAGGAGATAGAAGGGACTAAAATGCATATCACACACCTGAGGTTTCTCACACTGTGTTGCATTTGCTGCAGAATATCAACTTTTTCTACAGCTGCGATGTATTTGAGGTGGAGTATCTTCTACATGTGTGGTCTCTCCACAATACTAAATGACTCATCCACCTCCTGTGGTGAACCCACACAGGCCATACACCTGTCTTGCTAACCTTAAATCACCTCGGTCTCAACAAGCCTTTGCAGGCACGGGGAATCCATGCTGTAAATGCAAAACGTTCCTGAGAGAAGGAAGTGGCGGACAAGGATTTCCCTTTTCACACTTAAGACAAAAGTGACAGAAGACTGGTGTTAGGAGTGAGTGCCTTGCCATGACAGATAATGGTTTTGTATAAGAAAGAAAGGTTACAACTATAAAAAAAAAGAATGCCAGCGATATATTTTCAAGGGCGACTCATGAATTCCCTAGAATAATATTACTTTTACTATTTTACTAGGATTAGAACTACCAACTGGGTGCATTAGTGATTGATTACCTTTTATTTGTTACTGAGGATCTAAAAAGAGGACTAAAGAGAAAACACTTGATTGACAGATGGTTTCATCTTTTCGATGCCTCTCCATGTGCCCTGTCCCTCAATATGCAAAGAGAAAACTGGTAATCATCTATAAAGGCAGCTTTAGGCTTGGTTAAGTGTGTTGATTTGATGTTCAAATATATATTTAAAATTGTCTTTGAAATATTTGTAATATACTACAGGGTTGAATAAGAGAGACACAGGGTGGAGGGAGGATGTTTGAGATCTGTCCCCTTGCAGTTAGATCACGACAACACAACCACCACCACAGCCCTCTTTGTGAGTGAATTGAGCAGAAATATTTGTATTAATTGCTTTACCCTAAACAGGCCACACAGACTTTGAACAGTTTCTTGCTTCCTCGCTAGACGAGTGGAATGATATCTTCAGCAAAATTAGATCTTATGGAAAACTATCCATCAACAAAATTAGATCAGTTCCTTTTAAAATGAAAAAGTCTAAATCTTATTACAGCCTCTTGATTTCATCAGTAGAAATATATCTTTTAACTAAAAGGTTTTTTTTGTTAATGATCTAATGCTGTAGCGTTTATTATATATCCAAATAGATTGAGCATGTATCTATTCATAGGATATCTTTGATGACATGGAATATTATTTTGACCCAGATCCATCCCATCAACTGAATTATTTCACCAGTCGTTGACTAAGATGCCACACACGTGTTCCTAATAAAACCAACTTAAATCTTTTCTGGGGGACAAATTCTGCAAGATTAGACATTTGATGCATTACTGTATACAGCCAAGACATGTCTAGTGCTCCTTCAACATCCTCAGAAGAGTATTATCATTAATTCCAGGCTTATATAATGGTTTCACACAAGTTCCTAGGGGCACTAGATCCACTGCCTGCCTGGCAGAGTGAGAAACCAATTTCCAGTGACTGAGATCCAAATCAGTTGTTTTTCAAAAGTAAAATATAGTCTGTCAGTGTCAGAAAATGATGAGGGGCATTTACTCAGAGGCACTGAAAGAGAAGAGAAGTGAAGTGATGCTATCACAGAGACCGCTGAGCACATTGTATTAGTATCTGTGAGCACGTTTCACTTTAGCTCGTGCCAAGATCCCAACAACTGGGAGCACATTTGTGATGTCTTCACCACCAGCGGAACCTTTGGAAAAGAAGGGAAGTACAGAACGGACCATTTCCCTCATTACAGCTGTCACTCGAACACTTCTCACCCCAAACACCACGCTGCAGACTATTGGCGGGATGCTCTTCAGTTATCACCCGATAATGTGCCACACACGCATCTACTGGCTGTCCGGAGAAATCCAAAAAGCATTCGGATCTGCAGTATGTCAAAAGCTTAAATCTTTCTGCAGACAGCAGTGCATTTTAAATGCTGAAATGTTTGATTTGATTTATATTTTAAAATAAATGTTTAAGTATATTGTAGCACAGACAGCAAGATGAACGCTTTTGGGAGCTGCTATTAGTAGGATGTTTGTATACATTATTTTCCTCTGGGGGAACTCTAATGTCAGAGTAGCAGCAGAACTCAACTCAACTGTGCACAAAAACCAATTAAATCTTTTTTCATGAAGTTGGATTTAACAGAAAAGGCCTCTGCTCTTTGAGTGTACTCTCAAACTAATCATGTAAATACATGCTAATGCAGGAGTCACTGGTGCTGAAGCATGAATGAGGCAGCTGATGAAAATCAGCCGTTTTAAGCAGCATTTCATTGCTCTGCCTCAATGCAATATATATATATATATATATATATATATAGATAGATAGATAGATATATAGATAGATAGAGGGCTGAAGGTGTCTGGGATGTATTACTGCACTACATTTGAAAGGCATGAACCATGTGACTGACAGAAGGCAAGGAGAAACAGGGGAATTTAAGTCTCTATACCTGAAAATGTGAATGCCAGCTGGTTCTGCGTGCTCCTCTCAACAGGCCTCGTTTATCCTGCCGCCCCTCTGCTCTGTCGGGGTTCCTGAGTTTCTGCAACAAAGGAAAAGAAAGGCACTGATGTTGTCAGCGTTGTTGTTTCTGGAACTTAAAAGATTAAACATTTCAACCATTAAATAGGATCATCACTGAATGCCTGATCTGCATTCAATTTTAAAAAATGGCTTTAATGAATGTCAGTATTAAACTCATGATTTACACAATCAGTGGCAATTGTTCTGTCACAGGGGGGTGGGATTTTTAGTGAAAGAGCATTTCCAAGCCTCATATTATCTGGAACACATGTATTCTAGGGATGTTTCATTCATGCTACAGTTTGGACCAGTTTTACATTGAAGTTGAAGTTGATATTTGTTGACAAAATGGGCAGCTTTTATCTTGGGATTATTTATAGCTACTGTTTGGGCCTGCTAAAAGAAGGGTATGTGTTTGTATATGTGCATTATGTGTTTCCCCTCACAGGTATTGCGCATATAACTGGGCTCAGATGTTCATCCATTGCGGGGGAAGCAAAAAATTCCCACAAAACCACAAGGCTTTGATTTGGTTTCCGTGCATTTCAACTCTCTTGGCTGTGCCCCCTTTTCTCAATCATGCTCCCTCTTTCTCCATCTTCCATTGTGATTCCCCTTAAGCCTCCCCTGTCCGTCACGTTCACAAAGCTTTTCTTGCTCTCCGTCTTCCCTAATGTGCCCCCCCCCCCCCCCCCCCCCACTTGAAGGACAGGGTTGTGTTGTGTAAAATATGTATGGGATGAGAAGGTTTAGACATAAGACAGGGAGGGCTGGGCTGGGAGCAAGGATGGAGGAAATAACCACCTTAAATGTGACACTTACTTCTCGCAGCAGACAACACATGGGGATCCACAGGGGCCTTGGCTGAGGCAGAGTCGGGGCAGGAATACGACAGGAACGGGAGAGGAAGAACTATTACTTCATGGTTGTTTGCCTCCGCATGCCAGTCACAGTTGGATGTGGCACTTTATAGTCCGTCCAATGGTTAGTCACATCATCGTTTCATCCATTTGGACATTTGTGTGAACGTTTCGAGTGGTCACAGTGACCTTGAGTCCCTGTGGACGGTGTTTGTGCTGAATTTAAGATGCAGAAATTAGATACAGCGTTCGAGGGAAACGTACATTCTTTACATGGGTTACACAACAAAAAAAACAAGGGAAATGGAGTCGAGGTGAACAAACTATTATAGGCACAACTCTTCTTTTGTTGAGAAAGACAAGGGCATATGAATCAAAACATTATTGATCAACCTTGAAACATTGCAGGTAAATATTTCATTCAAACTAAATCGAATACTATTTACTTCTCTCGGTTCATCTGCTACTCAATATTATCTCCTCTGCAGCAACCACAGGGGAGAAAATGACTAAAATGACTCATGGAAGAAAGGCATCACGTCTGAAAGATTTCACCTTGTCATTTCTGTTCTTCACTCTCTGACCCCAACAACACAACAACAACAACTCGATCCCCTCTCACACAATCGCATCTCGCCAGTTCGCTACGACGAGATCCCCTCACACGTTGTTAGCTAATTGGGTCAAGACATGTGGCGTGCAATCAGGAGAGAGGTGGACGATTAAAAAGTTCAAACTGTGGGCCGAAAATCAAAAAAGTGAGAAGCAGAGTGGAGGAGAGGAGAGGTGTTCCCGAGAGGTTATTCCGTCTCCACATATCAAACATGAGGGAGATATGAGGGGGCGTGTCTATCACAGTGTCAACATACTGTCTCCCTGTTGTCTCTCATGGACACTTCACCACGTTTGCAAATTGAACTGAGGAAGGAACAAAGGCGCTTCTCTCATCTATTTGGTGCGTGTGTAGCTGTAATCTTTGTCTGTGAGATTGCATGGCTTTAAACAGTTTGTCACAATGTTACTCAACATCAAGCCTACACGGACACACACACACACACACACACATACCCATGTAAAGCATCTGAAATACGATCAACCACATGTTTCAACGCTTACAACCATTTAAAGCCTCTGATTATTCCAAACGGGAACATTAATTGCAGCAAATATAATCTACATTCTCTAAACTGACTAATGAAAATGTTATATAATTCCAATACAGTGGTGACGAATCACACGTTTTGACTTATGGAATTACATTTTTTTTCCAGTCGGTGCAAGCAACATCCCGTCAGAGAGAGATGAGCGGTGAGAGGACAATGAATGTGGATTCTAAAATATCCATGTATGATAAACCACACACACACACACACACAAACACAATGGGATGATTTCAAAGGTTGTATTGATTGACTGAGAAGGGAATAGCCAAGTCATTCAAAGTAAAATAACATTTGTGAAAAATCAAATTAAAGGTTAAAAGATTAAGTTTATGCACCTACAAATTATGTCAGAGTCATTTTGTGCCAGTCAAAGCTATGCATACATATGAAATGCTGGACAAAGCCTCAAGCTATAAGGCTGCCAAACTATAGGAGCATAGTTCAGAGGCTCACTCACTTGATCTTTCTTAAATTTCAGGCTTTGCTTGTGATTGTAGGCATATTAAATAAAACAAATAGCTCACAGATAAATTGATAAATTGACAGGAGTATTTTTCTGCCACCCCTCTCATTCCTATTTCACTAATAGCTTTAATAAATGATTCAAACTGGGGTAAAAAAGACGCCAAGTTTAATTAATTCGGGCTGCACCCACTGAGCTGGAAATGAAACTCTTTTACTATGTCCTCTTTTTTCTTCTTAGTCAAGTTTGCACATATCGCTTTATGTTTCTCAGTGTTGGTTAATCTTCTGCATCTTCTATAAAGTATTCATTGCACTTCAATGATAAAAAGCCCTGGGACACGTACAAATCGCCAACACTGGCAGCAGGACCAGCAGATGTTCATTATCTTTATGATCCCAGCCTGAGGTTAGATGGAAGCGTGTGTGAAAAGTAAACTGCACTTATTGGATCTGTGCTCAAATTGGATCCAGGAAGTAAATAAGAAACCTGGATGATCCAGAATCAAAGTGTACATATGTGTCTCTTGTCTATTTACTTGAATGCGTGGAACTACCCAACCTGATCACAGTAAAGCAGGAGAGCAACATTTGTCATCATGTGTCCTATGCCGTGTGCAGCGATAGTAGGTTTTAGAAGCGTTTGCTCAGGGGCTGATTTACTTTGTTTAAAAGTCACTACAGGTTCAGTAATCGATTACTAACCGTTGCATCATGTAGACTGGTAAGTGCAGTACAGGCTGAACACCTTTTCAAAAAGATCTAGTCCCTTTGGCCTTGCAGTGTCATTAAACCTTCTAACGTCCAAACGTGGCAATATAATATCATTGATTAGTTTTAACAAAATAACCTACTTACACATCTTGTGTCTTACCTTTTCATGTCAATATAAGTTTAATAAAGCAAACTCAAACAGGGAAAGTATTGCTGAATATTTGCTTCAGGTTGCTATTAAATAGGAAGTACATTCTACCAACATACTAATACCAAAACCTGTGTCTGCTCTCTATTTTGATGTGATTACATTTCTTAATATAAGGAGTTAACAATGCCACTTACGAGTTCTCACTCCCCTCCTTTCTCACACTGAGAGACAATAAGGTGCTTTAACTCTCTCAATGAATATTCATTCCTCATGCAACCATGTGCATATTCCATTGAGAGGCAGCGATACAGTTTTAAACTACTTGAAAAGAAGAATGCGGGGTGAGGCTCCTCTTTGCAAACAGAAAACAGATGGGTAGTTACGTATACTGGGTAATAAAACGGGTCTTTCCTCACAGCTAATTGAATTTGTCAAGCTTGGTCTCCAGGCCTAATAAATATAATAACACATTGTGGCTTATTAGGAAACCCTCGTTTCTTTCCTGCCGCTACTTTTCCCGTTATCTGGTTCTGGCCTTTAAAGATAAAGGGAGACATGAAGGGACTTCATAATATTGGGAGGGTGGGACTAGAAGAGGGAGACGATAAGACAGGAGCTTGAGCTGCCGAGTCTGAAATGGTTTCTTGTAAGCACTCAGTACAGAATTGTATTCCGTGGCATCTCGCACAGCGGCCTTTTCTCTTAACTCAAATTCATCTTACAAACTCCCACTGAATTGTATTAACAAGAAAAGCGTTGCAATGACAACCGTGGCCCCTTCAGAAAGAGACGTGTCAGTTCATAGTTCGTGTTCATATTTAAGAACACAGTAGATGAGAATGTGCTCACAACTTCATTGCTGTAAACAACTAAGGCGGGAAAGAAACGCAAAGGGAAGAATGATATGAAATACAATTTCAGCCCTCCCCCGTGATGAATTTAAACTAGTGCAATAATAAAGTTATAAAGCTCTTGCAATTTCTCAGTGAAAACTAGTTTCTACTTCTGACACTTAAAGGACCACTCTTTGTCCCCTGCTGCCATGAATTGAGTGTTTAATGGTCAGTAGCCCTAAAAAAAACCAAGGGCTCCAATATGTCTAAACCTTCTACCTATCTCTGAGTACATGTACCACAGGTCATACAGCTGATTGCACCCACTTTCTCAAGGATTTAGAGAGAAAAGGACGGTTAGAGACAGGTCACACCTCTGGATCAAGAGTTTAATTACAGCTACGGTGGCACATGGTAGCTGCAAATAGACTAATGAAGATCTATTTCATTTGAAGCTTCCCTGTAATGCTGCACACTGGCACCTACATTTATAAATTAGATGTGAGAGGTTGAGAGGGGAAAAACAACAACAAATCACCTAGGACATATTCATTTTGAAGATCACTAACCGTAAAGAGTAAAACTTACATCGATTTACAGTATTTACTAATTATATGCGTGAGCTTCCTTGGGAAACATTTTCCAAGCTTTTGATGACAAAATCAAACTTAACTTAACGCACATAGAAACATACAACAAACCATGGTAGAGAATGAATAAACCAACGTCTACTGTCTACATACATGTCTACAGGTCCAGTAAGTTGCACCAGAGCATCAATGGATGCTGTGCTACACCCTGTCTGACAACAGATACATGCAGCTCATGGTTCAGATGGATGCTGACTAACACATAGCTGTGGAAACGCCCTTATTTAAATCAGTGATCAGCTGGCCCTGAACTAGACCCTTAAGAAAAGTGCATCCACATACAAACGTGTATGAAATACATGTTCAAGTATTTCACCCTACATTTCAGTTTCATTAAAGATAACTTGATGCAGCAAGCACCAACAAGTTGGGAGCTCCCTTAGCACCTACGGTAACATGTTTATATACCAGATTTGTGGTTGGTAGTGTTAGGGATTTAAGTAGAAGTGCACACCTAGTGGTGGGAAGTAGATTACGTGTAACAATGTTAGTATAGAATAGTAGTTTGTGTGATGTTAGGTAGTAGATATTACATTTGTATGTTAAATGAAGTGAATGTATTATAGACAATAACAATTTAAAGTCATATAAATCATATAAATACTGTACACATTAACATCCTGTCATGATGTAATGTTAAAACCTGGGGACGGAAGCTAATTGCCGTCCTTTATGGATTTCTCCTACTTTCCCCAGAGAGGGTTTTTGTAGGAGTTTTTTCTCCTGTCAGGTATTAGTTGAGCGATTGGATGCAATGTGTTGCACCAGATAAACTGTGATAAACCATTAAGTACTGTGATCTTATATGTTGTGTTGTAATTGAAGTGTACTAGTTACAAGATGAAGACAAACTATGTATATGATGTTATTTTCACTCTTTGAGGCATAAAGCCAGATGTTTACAAGAGAATGCATTGGAATGTGAGGGACAGAAGAGACAGAGAGGGTTTCAGGTTACTGCAGCAGATTCACACCTAGGTGTGAAAAGGCTGGACCAGGAGGAGATACATTGAAGGAGCCAATGACATTCGAATACACCCCGAAGACAACCCCCCCGGGAGCTTCAAATCATCGAACCGGGAGAAGAACAGGCAGATTTTTCCTGCAGCCGTCCTGAGGAGTCACTTTTGACTTGGCCGGGGAAATCTCTATTTCGCGAAATATATCACTATTCACAATTGTTTTTCACTTTGTAATTGTAGGCCTTACTCTTTGTTTAGTTATTAAATATTTTTTGATTCTTAAAACCCGAGTTAGTTGACTTTTGATTCACCGTACCCTGCCTGGACGAGAACAAAGGGAAGCTGGTCTCCCCTTCGGCCTTCAGAACCCAACAATTGGCGCCCAACGTGGGGGCTCGAAAGGGGGGAATAGACGTTGCTGAGGAGTTCTGGCCGCGAGTACCATTGGGCCCAATGACAAGGTAAACAGAACCTTTTTCATGAAATCTGTGATAGGTAGATTTAGGAAAACTTAGAATGGTGCTGGCGGCGAGGCCTATAAGCTAAAGGTTAAAGCTAGTACTGTAACATTTATGAATGCAATGAGCTTTTTTATTGCATAACTATAGAGGCATACTCTTGCAAAGTGAATGTGAATGGGAGCCGGTTTTGTTTCTTTTAGAAAATCCAAATCGCTATTTGGTGCGTTCAGGTACAGACCTTGAGCGTTAGGAAATCCGGTTTTAAAACTGGTCTGCGAGATCGTAGAGACTCACGGTATAAATTAATAGTAATAGACCCGTATGAGATTGAGAGGGTGTTCCCGCGACGTGTGACGACACCCGCGTAGTTCCCAGGATATCTCACAATAATTACGCTGTCTTTAATTGGATTAATGGTTAATGGTAGAGGGGAAGGCTTTCTTCTCTTCATTTCTCCTCTCTGTTCATAAAGTCTTGCACAATTAGGTATAGCGGGATCTACAGAGGGGGGGGGAGGAGAGCTCACTCTATTCATTCCAGTGTCGTCTGGTCCCAGTGTCGTCTGGATGAATGGTTGGTAAAATCCCAGTGTCGTCTGGATTAATGGTTGGTAAAATTCCAGTGTCGTCTGGTTCCAGTGTCGCCTGGATTGGGTTCTGCTTAACATTTTCCACTCTCTAGAAATTCTATACAATTAGGTACGATAGGATATTTAATGGAGAGAGGGCGGCAGATAATTTTGTATGAATAGAATCCGATCAGGAGACGGGCCATCTCCGGCGTCGGTTCATTATATTGTTGGAAATTAAAGTGTTGGTGAAACGGTCTGATCTACAGAGGCCTGCGGGGTGCTGATAGCACGGCTGGTGATTAGCTTTGCAACAACGTGGGATAGCATTTAGCTTGATCCATGTGCTCGGCGGTTTACGATCCATGTGCTTTGGTGTCGAGGAACTTCCTCTTTGGTGGTTCTTTGTTCGATCGTCAGCTGTTGTGTTGACAGCGCTTTGTGTGGTTTGGAGTAGTAAGTGCACGTTGAGGGGAATACCCCTGAGTGTGCCATCTGGTGGGTGAAAGAGGGGAGTTCAATATTTTCATATCATATCAATATCTTGCTGTGATCGGACGTTGACATTGATGTACACTTGACTTTGTTTACTGGGGTTGTGTAAAGATTAATAAGAAAACTTGATTGACTGATATCTGGATTGGTGTTGAAATTTATTTCAAACATTGTGTGTTGTAGTGTGGCGTTGGAATTGGTTTGTACTCTGGGTTGGATTTGATTTTAAATTGGATCTGAGGGTTGACTTAATTTTGATGTGTAATTTGAGAAGCCGTGGTGAACGTGTTTGGTTTTGATTTGAATGTTGAACTGATTCCAGATTGACTGTCATTGCATTGTCTGTGGGTTGGGGGTTGCATCATTGTTCATGTTGCATCGTTGTTTGTTTTGTTTCAGCATTTGAGGGGATGACTCCGCTCTACCACTGATTAAAATCACCAGTAGTTTGACTGTACCATCATAACTTTGATTAATTTTGTGATTCAATTATTGATTTGGATTGAATAATTTTTAGACAGAAAATTTATTTTCGGTTGACTTTGGTCTTTGGACTTTGATACTAAATTTGAATTTTGATGTTGACATTTATGAATTTTTAATTTTAATCTTAATTTTTAATTTTTTGACTTTAATTTTTCTCCAGTTTTCTCTCCTCTCGTTCCTTTTGCTCTGCTCAATCGTAATTATAGTCTTTGAATTGGATTGTTGATTTTGCATTTTCAGTACGGTATGGTTTGATTTTGGCCGTTAAAGTTCATTTATTGATTTGATTTTAGATAGATATTTTTCGGATAGGAATAATTTTAATTTGATTCAGCTTGGCGGTCTAACAGGATAGCTTTAAAATTGCATTGGGGTAGTTGATTTGATGTTGTTCATTTAGTTTCTTTACAGGTTTAGATGTTTATACTGTATTCATCAAGTTATGGTTATAGTTTGTTTTGACACTTCTTCAGAGAGTTAGACTTAATTCGTTTTGGATTTATTCACAGTTAGAATCAGAGTAACATCTTAGACAGAAGGGA
Source organism: Pungitius pungitius (assembly GCF_949316345.1). Lineage (NCBI taxonomy): Eukaryota > Metazoa > Chordata > Actinopteri > Perciformes > Gasterosteidae > Pungitius > Pungitius pungitius. Next base: position 22,744,816 of record NC_084901.1, on the reverse strand, counting down.
CTGTTTGTGTTTAGAATACACCAGGTTGTATAATGGCTGTGTTTACGACTCAGGAGTTGCTGGGTAGGGCCAGAGGGCGGATGGAGGAACAGACAGAGGCCAAGGAAAGAGAGAAGGAGTGGAGCATGATGAAGAGTTATTTGAAAAGATGGCAAAAGAATGGGTGGTTTCCAACAGTGTCACCACCAGTGGGTGAAGACAGGCGCAAGGTGTGGAGAGAGACTGTAACAGCAAGAGATCAAGCCACTACGGCTTATGTAGGAGCCAGCTGTTCTGATAGATTGAGTAAGAAGAGAGCCCTCAAAAAAGAGGAAAAGAGATGTGTCCGCACCAAGCGGCTGCTTGCCTACTGGAAGTCAGTCGACCCAGCCACTCCCCACTCTGATGATGAACTGGAAGAAGACGAAGCAGGTAGCTGTGAGCATGGCCGGAAAACACCAAGTGAAAACCAGGGGGTCACAGAAGAGCTGCATATCACAACAGGACTCCTGTCTATCAAACTACATGTGCAGAGAACTCATCCACACAACGGCGAAGAAGGAGAGGGTGCTTTTGGAGGACATCATCCCTATAGACATTCAATCCTGGTGAAGATGGCTCCAAACCGCCACGCAGACTACATTCTCCCTGTAAGAATTGAGCCGCCTGCAGCCTCTTTTGTCACACAGTGCCCACTACTAAGGAAAGCCAACGATCAAACAGAGTTTGTGCCCTGGAGTCATCGGGATATGGTGGCGCTGGAGAAGGGACTGCCGCCATTGGATGGAGGAGCTAGCCTATGGATCCTGCTCTTTGAAAGGCACACAGAAGATGATGAGTTGGCTCTTGGAGACATACGAGCCTTAATAGCCCACAAGGAGGGTGCTGACAATCTAAGAGCCTTAGAAGCGAGAGCAGGTACGACGAACCAAGAAGATAAGACTCCCTTCAATCAAATCAGAGGAGTCTTTTGGGCCACAATGCGAAACATCTGGCCTACAAAACTAAGTTTGACCATCCTGATGGGGCTGAGTATGAAACCAGACGAAGACATGTCTCAGTATCTGAGGAGAGCAGAAACAGAATGGCATGAGGCCACAGGTGAAGGACACAATAGTAATGAAGCTAGTTGTGTAGTTTGGCGATACACTGTGGAGCAAGGCTTGTCCCTGCCAATTCAAACAGCGCTGGGAGGAGTAGTGGGACTGAACAGCATGGATGACACCACATGGAGAGACTGTCTCACCCACTATCACCAGAGACAGCAGGCAGTGGAGACGAGCGAACAGGAAGAAATCAAGAGACTGACAAAACGGCTCCTAAAGATCCAACTGGCAGCGGCTGATGCAGAAGTAAACAAAAAACAGCGAGCCAAAAAACAACTTCCGGTGAGTGATGAACAAACCCAATTACCCGTTCCTCCACAAGCCCAAAATCCAGCCCCAGCATTCAGAGACCGTTCAATGGGTCACCACCAACCACCACAGTACAGGGGGCGGGGCCGAGGCAGAGGGGGTGAATGCAACAGGAGGAGAGAATTATGGGGAAGATGAGTGTTACATATGTGGACAGGTGGGACATTGGTCAAGAACATGTCCAGTGAAATATGAAGGAAACAGGCGGTCCAATGCCCCTCCCCAGTGGGCTCCCCATACAACGCCGTCCCAGCAGAACCAGAGGAGGGGTCCACCTCACCCCCACCCCACTCATGCCAAACCCCCAAAGCAGACAAAGCCCAACAACTAACTGGTGACACACCGACCCCCGCTCCTTACCAACTGCCCAGATAAGGACCCTAGCCTCAACAGTTTACGACTCACATTCCAGGTAGAAGAGGGAGAATATAGACCACTGAGAGTGTCAGCTGAAAATAGATTTAAAACCCATAGGAAAGATTGATTTAAAACAAGGGAAGGGAAACAGTCATTGAAAACTAGGAGACAAGGTTATGAAAGATTTAAATAAGGAATGAAGGTAATGAGTAAGGAGGAGAATTTTTGTGTATAGTGTCGTGTTTTGGCATTAATGTTTGTTGTTCTAGTCTTTTCCTACACTCAGAGATGAGCTGTAAATTGTTGAGTGCTGCCATTGAGTGTATAGTGCACGATACACTTGATACAGTATCTTGATGATGGAAGCAAATGTCTGATCAAGGAACATTGATAGTAGCGGTACAGGAAATATGGGAACTTTGTTACAGACGGTCGACTTGTAATGGTTCAATGAAGAGTACACGCTACATTTGACTGTGCTAAACATGAGAGATCGGTGATCTATCAGTGTTGAATGAATGAGTGAATGAATGGAATCTAAACTTGGACACAAGCTAAGTTTGAGTTTGCAGGTAACAGACATGCCTCCCTGATCCTCTGCTTTGCTTTTGGGCTGCAGAGCAGTAAAAGTGGAGATTAACGCTTAGGACAAAGTAGTGGGGGAGGACCTGACCAGATGGGTCGGATGCAAATTGGTTTCACTATCTCTGGGTACTTTTCAGGATCAAGGGAATCACTATCTTCCCTGTTGTTTTGTGACCCGGTTTTAAAAGTGTTGGAGAACCTTTTGTCATTTCACTGAGGGGGTTGAGACTAACCTTCTGATACATTGTTTAAGCTGTTGGTTTTAATGATACAACAATACATCTGCGGATGCTCATCCACTAGTGACTGTGGTTTACAAGGTTATAGCAGATTGACTGTAATGATGGGGGACCTCAATGAGGCCATTGGATGGTTTATCTAGATTCATCTATAGGAAGGAAAATAAGGAAGTAAGTAAGTAAAGAAGAGCAAAGAAAGTTGAAAGGTTATGAGAGAAAAGCCCAGGTGTTTGAAAGTATGACAGAGGGTAAGTGGAAGTGGAAAGAAGGTAAAGGATATTGAATAGTTTAACAGCAATGAGAGAACTGATTGTAGGATGGTGAAATGTGAAGCAATATTTTTGTGAATCCTAGCGTGAGCAGATCTATTGCTTCAAGGTTAGAATGAAGAAAGATGGTTTGGTGGATGGAGTTGATTAAGACATGGAATTGTCATATTACACTTTTGGGATGGGACCTACAAGCGAAAACACAAAGAGAACATCAAATGGGGAATTTAAGACAACAGGGGGTTAATTTTTCTGAGTTGACCATGGGGGTCAATGATCAGTTATATAGGATATTTGAATTTTTGATAAATGAATTGCTCCTCAATTTGGTCAGAAACAAGGCCGTTAGAAGAGGGCATTTTTACAAGCAATAGGTAAATACACTAGGTTCAGATAGATTTATGCAGAAGCATTGTTTGATTGACATGCATAACATTGTTAATCAGGTGATGTTCTAATCCAAAGCAACTTGCAGGGAGGTTGAGCATGAGGGAACAGGACCAGTACAGCAAGAACAAAGAAGAGATTTTCCTTTTAAGAAAGCAAGATTTACAAGTGTCATCTAGGTGCTAATTACTCTAGTTGTGGTGGGTAGAGAAGTATTTTTAGCTGTATAGGCTTTATGCTGTCCTAATATTAGTAGAGAACTCTTTCCATGATTTAGGAGTTAGAGGGACTAGCAATGAGCAGATATAGAATTAGAAGTAAATTAGGGACAAGTTTGAGAGGCTGCATTTCAGAAGAGATGCAGAGTCTGGAAGGTGATGGCGACATGGGGGAGGTAAGTAAGCAGGACTCCCTGCTGCAACAACAACTGATAAGAGGAGGAATCTGGTGGAGCCATAAAATCCACAGGTTGTATTCCATCTCAGAGTCACGCATGCAGGTTTGAGCATCACACACGGTTTGAACGGAAGCAATCCTTTTCTATGATAACTAACTTACACATTTTTCCTCAAATATCAGTGCATGACAATTGTTAACTCTGTTTTGCTTTTCAATCAGGAACAGGCGACTTCAATGCAAGGAAGTCCAGATCGGCTACGACACCCAGTAGAAACGGCGTTGAGGGGGCTTTACGCCTTCGTGAGGCAGAAGGAGGCCTGGTGGTGTTTAGCATTACAGAGGCTAAAGGATGTTATAACACCTAGAGACTGAGTACAACTAGAGATTCTGCCAATTAGGAAATTATAGTATGCTTTTAGAGAGTAAACCAAAAACATCAGTTTTTAAATAACAGAGTTAGAATGTCTATTCCAACATAGATGTGTAGATTTCATTGATTCAAAGGTGTTAAGAAGAAAATATAGTCTTACTTAATGGTTCTCGTAGAAATTACTTCCAAAATGATTAGAATGTTTGTGGCAAAACCCCTGAAGGTCCCAAAGGAGTTTAGATACTCGTGTAGCGGTTTTGAGATAACAGCAGACGCAGGAAGAACCAAGCTGACTTTTCTTTCTGGAACGGATGTGTAGTAACATTGCTCTTCTCATTCACAGACACAAGGACTGATGAGACACACAGATGATACAATTAACTGAGTATTAGGGAAATGATTGGGTAAAATGTTGAGTTCCAGTTATGGTTTAAATATGCACACACTAGGTGATAGAACTGATTTGCTTTAGCAACGGGAGTAGAGCACACGTACATCCACTCTCTCACACACATCTACACGCATGCACACACATAGCTGCACCACTTGTGCTTCTCTATTCAACAGCGGATTGAGGAATCTTGTTCTCAGAGCAGTCAGCTCATAGGAACTGTGGGTGTCCAAGGACCAAGGAGGGAGTGTGAAGCTAAATCACACGTCTAGGATGGCAGCTACGTGTCATTGGACCAACCTGCTGACAACAACAGATGTTCCAGCAGAGGAACATTAAAGAGAAGTATAGACACACTCACACACAACGAAGAAATCCACGAACACTGAGCTGATGTCACACACCATTTCCAGAGTAGAGGAGGGCCAGGAACTGCTGTTACATTTGAATACACTTATGATGGACATGATCAGGAGGGATAGAAACAAATGCTAAGGAGATTAACGCATAACAGAAATTGAGGGGTTTGAATGCATTCAGAGCAGCTATAGGGTCACAATGACCATCATTACCGAGGTTAAATTAAGCAACATTAGACACATCGACATGTGATCTACTGGGCATACGGTGAAAGAGAAGTTCACCATTTCGTAGAATTGTCCTTAAATTAGATAACTGCAGTATTGTCTCAAGTTAAAAGGATTTATCGTTACAGAGATAATTGTTTTAAGACGGCGAGAAGTTCTTGTATGTGCTGTTTCCATTTCACTCCAAACAGGGCTGAGATCATTCTTCAATGCAAATGACTCCACAACAGGTGGAGAGAGTGTGTCCATTGGTGAAGGAGGGTAAAACTATAAAGGACAAGGTCACATCGATTGACCCGGTGGTTATGTTCTCTTCCTTAATGTGTAATTTTTATTATAAAGCACTGTGGCGCTGCCATTTATAAAACGGATATCCGGTTTGATGATGTCATCCTTCTGGAAACAAACAGGGGGAGCATTTTTTGAAAGTCACATCCTGAGCTGCCCCTAGTGGGGGTAAATTATATTCCTTATAATACTTGTTCTTTAGTTTCAGATACTTTGTCTCTTGCAAATTAATGTGTGTTAAACCTTAAACAACTAAGTTACTTCACAGATTGAATTCACAAGGAGATCCAGAGGAACATCTTCAAGATTTTTTGTGATAAGAACTACACTGATTTCTCAGGGGAAGGACTCACGAGTCACCTAAAGAGGGTTAACAATAGACTCAGTTACTGGTAGTTAAGATCACATCACTGGGAAAATACCAACAGAGAAAGCCTTGAGAAGCATGAAGGAACTACATTAGTCTAAAAGTCACATTTGTAAGAGAAAGGATGCTATGAAAGTGCCAAGGAGGGTGCCACAGGAGATTGACATGAGATAGAATCAGATCGCAGATGGATTTGTGAACAGTAATAAAATTGTTGATTGAATGAAACTGCATTTGATAACAACAGGTGCTACGAATGAAGACCTGCATGAGTCATTAGATGCATGAGACTCATGGCCTGGAATAATAAAGTGGCTTTAGACATGATGGTAGCTGGAAGCAGTAGCTTCTGCAAAATGTTTGGGTCTGTTTGTTGTGCGATCATCTCCGACAACACAGCTCCTGATGACTCGGTGACCAGAGCACCGGCTTGACTGGCACCACCAGCAGCTGACAGACAGCTAAGGCGACAACAATCCTCTCACCAACGGGTTTGCCAGTATTTTTGCACAATGGAAAAGTGTGTTCTTGTCTACGTTAACCCTTCTTGTGTTACAGTTGTAATTTAGTCCACTGCGGAAGAAGCTACAACTCCTGCATTTTTGGACTCCAGCAGGGATTCGTCAACATTGGTCAACACTTAGTGAGATTAGGGTACAGGGAAAGCGGTAGCGAATAAATGTTGAAGGACAAGCTTTGCTGATGGATATGACTGTGTGATAATTTTTTGTCCCTGAGAGATGCTCACAGTGAACTGTGAGCAAGGAGGGAATTTGTTAGGGATTTAAGTAGAAGTGCACACCTAGTGGTGGGAAGTAGATTACGTGTAACAATGTTAGTATAGAATAGTAGTTTGTGTGATGTTAGGTAGTAGATATTACATTTGTATGTTAAATGAAGTGAATGTATTATAGACAATAACAATTTAAAGTCATATAAATCATATAAATACTGTACACATTAACATCCTGTCATGATGTAATGTTAAAACCTGGGGACGGAAGCTAATTGCCGTCCTTTATGGATTTCTCCTACTTTCCCCAGAGAGGGTTTTTGTAGGAGTTTTTTCTCCTGTCAGGTATTAGTTGAGCGATTGGATGCAATGTGTTGCACCAGATAAACTGTGATAAACCATTAAGTACTGTGATCTTATATGTTGTGTTGTAATTGAAGTGTACTAGTTACAAGATGAAGACAAACTATGTATATGATGTTATTTTCACTCTTTGAGGCATAAAGCCAGATGTTTACAAGAGAATGCATTGGAATGTGAGGGACAGAAGAGACAGAGAGGGTTTCAGGTTACTGCAGCAGATTCACACCTAGGTGTGAAAAGGCTGGACCAGGAGGAGATACATTGAAGGAGCCAATGACATTCGAATACACCCCGAAGACAACCCCCCCGGGAGCTTCAAATCATCGAACCGGGAGAAGAACAGGCAGATTTTTCCTGCAGCCGTCCTGAGGAGTCACTTTTGACTTGGCCGGGGAAATCTCTATTTCGCGAAATATATCACTATTCACAATTGTTTTTCACTTTGTAATTGTAGGCCTTACTCTTTGTTTAGTTATTAAATATTTTTTGATTCTTAAAACCCGAGTTAGTTGACTTTTGATTCACCGTACCCTGCCTGGACGAGAACAAAGGGAAGCTGGTCTCCCCTTCGGCCTTCAGAACCCAACAGTAGAGCAGTATTTATTGCAGGCAGCGCCAGCTGGGTTGTTGAGCCACAGCCAAAGATGGCTCGAAGCCACAATTACCGTGTATCATTAAAGCATGAAGAGCAAACAGATACGAATGGGAAATGGGGACGGTTTGTACCAACAATGCAAGAGTATGCTTGTATTGAAATCATGTTTATAGATGTGGAGGCCGCTTGACAAGAGAGAGATTAATTAGGTGAGAAATCCCTGTGTACATAAATCTGGTGGTCATAGTTACTTTGTGTTTCTATGTGTTCAGGCATGAATGTGTTTGTTAGTCTATGTGGTTGGGGGGCTGGGTGGTTTGAAAACTGATAAACATGTTTGTTAGACCATTAAATTACATGTCTGCATCAAATTAAATCTCTGTGTGTGTCATGTGAGCCGAACACATATTTCCTCCGAGACACCGTTGCTCCATAATGAGGGTTGAGAAAAGAAAATATTATTTCAATTAAATTATTTTTCTTATTATTCTAAGTAAGTATTATGTGCTTTGTCAGCTCAGAGTGCAGATAAGCTGCTTATGTCAGTTATCCCACAGTAATTAGTCCCAACCGGCTGATGAATCAGAGACTATTCAAACTCCACCCGATTACCATCCCGCTAGTTACATTCATCTGAGGGGTCACAAAGCATCAAAACATATCAACTTCAGCTTTAACTCTCTGCAATAGGTCAGAAAGAAAATGAAAGGGATCCTTCTCTTGATTAGAAAGAGGGAGAGTGAAATACATCAGAGAGAAGGATAACTAATAATAACACACCCTGGTCTCTTTTCCCAGTCACTGCTCTAATAAAGACGATCATGTAGCGTGTGTGTGAACAGGCATGTCACCATATTTGCTAGTGCTCGCTCCTATAAACAATGGATATATTCATATATGTGCTTATATCTACACACTCCATAGACGTAATCAAATATTTGATAATTTCGAGTGTGCTCATTAAACTGATGTGCATAACAAAACATCGTTCATCGTTGTCTAAAAAGGTGTAACCCCCCCCCAGTGAACGTCTCTATGCTTTATGCAGCGTCTCGTTCCCTTCGTTCCCAACGAGGTTACATACGTAACTGAGAGACGTTCCCTCTCAGGGAACTCGAGCTGCGTAAAGACGCTGTGGGAACATTTATACCCACTCACCATACGAGCAAGTGACCGTGGTGTGAAGTTCAAGACGCACACTCAGACGAGAGCACCTGTGCTCCAGGTGTAGCGTTAAGGTCCAGGTGGTAGAACCTCACGAACGTGTGGGGAGAGGACCAGCCTGCCGCCATACAAACGTCGTGAAGCGACACTCTTCCCGACCTAAGGGCTTTAGAAGCTGCCATACCCCTGGTAGAATGAGCCCGGACAGCCAAAAGTGCGGACTGGCCGGCCGATTCATAAGCGAGTGTGATGGCCTCCACCACCCACTTGCTCATCCTCATACGAACAGCTGTTCGGAGAGCCTACACAGGGCAGTCCTGTGGACGTACAAGTCTAAGGCTCTAACTGGGCAGAGGAGGTTAAGCTTCGCTTGGTCCGACGTCATAAACGGGGGAGGACAGAAAGCCTGCAGCACAATAGCTCCGACCGAGGCGGTCGGGACCTTGGGAATATAGCCGGGGGAGGGAAGTAGGAACGCCTTCACCATACCGGGTGCGAATTCCAAGCACGATGGGGCCACCGAGAGGGCTTGCATATCTCCAACTCTTTTGAGGGAAGAAATAGCGAGCAGGAAGAGGGTCTTAAGCGCCACATACTTCACTGCGACCTCTGCCATGGGCTCGAAGGGAGCACCGGAGAGACCCTCGAGTATGATGGCCAAGTCCCAGGACGGAACTCTAGTGCTAGCTGCTGGCCTCAGCCTCAGAGTGCCACGAAGGAAGCGGGATACTAGCGGGTGTCTCGTTAGAGAGCGCCCGTCTAGTAGGGCATGGGATGCCGACAGGGCCGCCACATATACTTTGATGGTGGATGGGGATAAACCTGTGGCAAAGCGCTCCTGCAGGAACTCCAGTACTGAACCCACCGGGCAGTCGACTGGGCCCAGCTGACGTTGCTCACACCAAGTGGCAAAGAGCTTCCATCTACCGGCATACATCTTCCTTGTGGCGGGGGCTCTAGAGTGAAGGATGGTCTCCACGACCTGGGTCGAGAGACCGGCTCCTAGGAGGCAGGTCCCCTCAAGGGTTACGCCGGCAGTCTCCACGGCTCTAGGCGAGGGTACCAGAGGGCCCTCAACGCCTGAGCCCGCAGGTCCACCCTGGCAGGGGTCTCCCACAGAGGACCTGCGAGGAGCGATGAAAGGTCTGTGAACCATACTAGAACCCCTGGGGGCAGCGCAACCAGGGAACACAGAGGACGATCCGTCCTTCTGGAGGTAAACAGGTCCAGCTCGGCCATGCCGAGGTGTTACCACAGGAGTTCCACCACACCGGGATGGAGTCACCAGTCCCTGTGCCTTAGCCCCTGATTCGACAGAGTGCCTGCCCCCTGGGCCAGGGCCCGCAGGCAACGCCGAGTGATCTTGACCAGACGGCGCTGGTTTCCCTACGGAAAGAACCTCCTGGCCCCAAACCCCCACTGAACAGTGGATGGCTGGCCTAGCTTTACTGCACGAGGGGTCGAAACTGCTCGAGCGGGAGACGGATGTGCCCGCGTCATGGTGAAATCCCAAGTAACGCCCGGGAAGGTGGTCCAGTGCACTGGGGACAGCACGCTTCTCTTGGCGTTGCGCCTCAGCCCCAGCAGGGTGAGGGCATATGGCCGCTAAAATCAACCCGTTGCTTGTAAAGCTCAAAATGCGGATGCCCTGGAGACGCCCTAGCGCCAGGGCTTCGCATTAGGTAAACATCTGGGGTGAGGGGGCTAGGCCGAGTGGAAGAACCAAGTGGTGGTAAGCTTTGTCCCCAAGGAAGGAAAGAGTCTAGAGCCTCCACCTGCCGCCTCTCCGCGTGGAGCTTGTCCGCGACGGCCCCAATGGCACCTCCGAAGAGGGTTGCCGGGGAAAGAGGGGCATCAAGGAAAAAGGATTTGTCCTTCTCCTTGAGGCTGGAGTGACTCAGCCACAGGTGCCGCTCCGTGGCCACTAGGGCTCCCATGGAGCGACCGACGGACTTAGCCGTCTCCTTTGTGGCCCTCAACGCGAGGTCAGCCGTGTGCCGTAGCTCACGCACTACCTCCGGAGGTATCTCCTTCCCCTCGGCCACGTCGGCAAGCAGCTCTGCCTGATAAGCCTGGACGAGAGCCATCGTATGCCGGCAGGAGGCCGCCTGCCCAGCCGCCGAATAAGCCTTGCCCACCAGAGCCGAGGTAGTCCTCGCGGGCTTGGTGGGCAGCACCGGTGTCTTGAGCGACACAGCCGCGGGGGAAAATTGGCCCGCCAGGGCCCCTTCCGCGGCCGGCATGCTTACATAGCCAAGTCGCCTAGCCTCAGCTAGAGAAGAGTACAGAGCTGTACGTGGGTCGTACACTCGAGCGGACACCGGCTTCCCCCAGGTCGCTGTCCGTGCGGGCGCAGCACCTTGTCCATGAGCCGCTGGAATGTGGTCGGGGCACCGAACAAGCCAAAGGGAAGCATGGTAAATTGGTACAAACCATACGGAGAGGAGAAAGCTGTTTTGTCTTTGAACTCTGACGACAGGGGAATCTGCCAGTAGCCCTTAGTTAAATCCAGTGTCGTAAAGAAACGTGCAGTGCCCAGCCGGTCCAGGAGATCGTCGACCCAGGGCATTGGGTAGGCGTCGAATGGTGACACGTTGTTCACCTTGCGGTAGTCCACGCAGAACCGCACAGTCCCATCCTTCTTGGCCACCAGAACGATGGGGCTGCACCACGCACTGTTGGACTCTTCTATTACCCCCATCTCCAACATAGCTGCTAATTCCTCCCGGACCACTTTTCGTTTGTGTTCGGGTAGTCTATAGGTTCGTGACCTTACCGTCACCCCCGGGGGAGTCTCGATTCGGTGCGTTATAAGGTCGGTCCGGCCTGGCCGGGGGGAGAACACATCAGCAAACCGCTTCTGCAACTGGGCAATGTCTGCTCTCTGGTCCTCAGAGAGACGACCCTCACACGGGAGCGGGGTGGGATTAGCCGCTTTTGGCACCTCCGGCCCCAGCTCCTCTCTTTCCGATACTGTGGAAATCAGAGAAACAGACTCCACCTCCCTCCAGGCTTTCAGGAGGTTGAGGTGGTATATTTGTGTAGTACCGCCCCTGTCAGACCGCACCACCTCATAATCAACATCCCCCACCCGGCGTGTGACCTCGAAGGGCCCTTGCCACTTAGCCAGGAGTTTTGAGTTGGAAGAAGGAAGTAATACAAGTACCTTTTCTCCCAGTGTGAATTCTCGCAGCCTGGCTCCTCTGTTGTACAGCCGTCGTTGTTGTTCCTCGGCCTGGAGCAAATTCTCTCGTGACATCCTACCCAGTGTGTGGAGCTTTGCTCGCAGGTCCAGGACGTACTGGATCTTGTTTTTTCCGGGGCTCGGACCTTCCTCCCAGCTTTCTTTAAAAAGGTCCAGCACCCCTCTTGGTGACCTGCCAAACAGAAGCTCAAAGGGGGAAAACCCTGTGGAGGCCTGGGGAACCTCCCAGACTGCAAACAACAGAGGGTCAAGCCATTTGTCCCAAATACGTTCATCGTCGCTAAAAGATTTACTCGAAACGAGTATCCGGTACGGATAAAGCACTTTTGCCGAGTACGAGTATTATACGAGTAATACGAGTCAATATCTGTGCTCGGATTGAATAAAAGTCCTCATTGGGTAGCTGTCTGTGTCTGCATTCTGTGATTGGCTGGTAGTCACAGCGCCCCTCCTCTACACACATACTGTTTCTGTTGCTGTGTCCCGCTCGGCTCACTCATACACAGAACTCCTCTCTCCCTCCCTCAGTCAGCAGGTTCGCGGGTCTTTCCCGATAAATTTAAACGATTTCTTCGCATTTATTTTTTTTACTTCGGTTTGTTGTTCTTAACTAGTAGAGTTCAGGTTTTTTTTTTTACTTCACGCACTGACCTACTCTCTCTCGCCATTACACTTTCTTCCCGGACGTCCACGCTGAGGTGTCGGCGTCCTGAGGGAATCCGGTCTCCGCTCGCGTTTACAACCCGCGTGCGGCTTTGTATTCGTCAGTGGCGGAGGCTAAGCGACATGGCTATGCTAGCATGCCGGCCGCGGATGCGGCTGGGCCGTAGCGTGACTCGTGGCCGGACTGATCTGAGGACGGCCGCCGCGAAGAGGGCTTCGTCCAATAGGCCCTGATGCCTGAAGGGTCAGGGCCCGGAGAGTGATCCCCACCGGAGGGGCTAGGGTGTCACCGCATTTTTCAGTGCTCCCTTCTCCCCGGTACTGTAACACCCAGACTGGGGATTTTGGTCACAAAGTGATTTTTCTGTGTGTCTTCTGTCAATCACCCTTCCCTCTCGTTTCAGACTCCGCCTACCTGTGTGCCGCCGCCCCCGTGATTACAAGCCCCACCCTTATTGTTTACACCTGTGTCTCGTTCCCCTGTGTATTTAGCCCTTGCCGACGAATTGTTCTGTGCCAGTCTGTCTCTTGTCTCCAATGAGCTTACCAGCGATCTCTTCCAGTGTGCCTTCCCGTGTTTCGAACCATTTCTGTCCATCCGCAAACCTTTGCCTGCCTCCTCTGTCTGATTACCCGTGTACCGAACCTCTGCCTGGATTAAATACAAGAATTGCTCCTAACTACTGTGCGTCGAGTCTGCTTTTGATTCCAGGTCCTTGTGGCCCTAACCTCCCTGACAGGTACTCTCCGGGAGTCGGCCCGTTGTCCCTGCCGCTGCTCCGGAGCACGACCGGGTCCAGCGAGCCAGCGAGCCAGAGGTCCGTTCGCCCCCTCTACTCCGGCTCTACTACATTAGCGCTTCCCTGCCAGTACGCTGTTACAGGGCGCTGTGTCTGTAGACCCGAGACGTCCGAGTGGCCGGTGCCCCTGAGAGACTTTTTGGGACAGTGGCGAGCCCGCCCCAAGGTATCTCAATGGGTCCTGCGCACAATCGACGTAGGCTACGCCACCCAGTTCAGGTGGTGGCCGCCTCGATTTCGGGGGGTGCTACCCACTTTGGTAGACCCCAGCAGGCTCGGATATCGGAGCAAGAATTAAAGACCCTGCTGCGGATGGGAGCCTCAGAACGAGTTCTTCCTCCAGACAGAGAGTCGGGCTATTACAGCCGCTACTTGACCGTTCCAAAGGAACTACATAGACGACTGGTTGATTCTAGCGCCATCTATGCGGCTGGCGGCCTAACATCGAGGTGTTGGGCTTGCCCACATCAACCGTCTGGGGCTGAGACTCAACGCCAGGAAAAGCGTGCTGTCCCCAGTGCATAGGACCACCTTCCTGGGCGTTGTTTGGGATTCGACCACGATGCGGGCACATCTGTCTCCCGCTCGAGTAGTTTCAATCCTCTCTGCAGTCAAGCAGGCCAAGCTAGGCCAGCCACTCACTGTGAAACAGTTTCAGAGACTGTTAGGTCTCCACCCCGAGGTGGTGGAGCTCCTGTGGAAAGGCGGTCTTACCGAGGTAGACCTGTTTGCCTTCAGAGAGACCACTCACTGTCCTCTGTATTTCTCCCTCGCGCATCCTGCCCCTGGGCAGAGATGTGGTGCAGGTGCAGGCATGGCCGAGGTCATGTCTGTACACTTTTTTCCCCGGTTGCTCTGCTCCCGAGGGTTCTGGAGAAGGTCCGTCAGGATGGTGGCTATTTATGGAATGCCGTTTTAGTCAAAATTAAATAAATGAACAAATACACGGTAATGCATAATGACACTGCATTTCATAATAAATAAATGAATAAAAACACGGTAATGCATAATGACACTGCATTTCATAATAAATAAATGAATAAAAACACGGTAATGCATAATGGCACCGTAATGCATAATGACACAGTATTTCATTTCACGTTCTTATATGCAAATCAGGGGGCGTGGCTATGTATCACATTCAGAACAGACGACAGAGCCGTGTGCCGTCGACACCGCTAGCGAACGCGGAAGCACCCCCCCCCCCCCCCCCGATCGAATTGGGTCGCCTCTTGTCATTAAGGGGTAAAGGTGGGTCCCGAAGCCAGACAAGTTGAGAACTACTGGGCTAAGGGACGTGAGAGTGTTGACATGATGGAAGACATCGGTGGGCTCCGAGATAGCATGCTAGCATTAGCGGATCAAATCGATCAACATGGGTTATCTGCAGATACTATTTTGACACATATTGAGGGTTTTCTGGAAGTACTAGGGCTTGCGGTTCCGACTTCGGCAGCTCTAGACAAACGGCCCACCAGTTGAGAAACACTGCCTTAGCCAGCCCCTTTTGCACACGTCTCCGTTGTCTGTTCTGAATGTGATAGATAGCCACGCCCCCTGATTTGCATATAAGAACGTGAAATGAAATACTGTGTCATTATGCATTACGGTGCCATTATGCATTACCGTGTTTTTATTCATTTATTTATTATGAAATGCAGTGTCATTATGCATTACCGTGTTTTTATTCATTTATTTATTATGAAATGCAGTGTCTGTCACACTCACCTGCCAGCTCGATCTTCCACACCTGCCCCGCATCCAAAATCAGTCACTCTCCTGCCTTCCACACCTGCTTCGCATTCACAATCAGCCCCGCTACATAAGCACTGCACACCCAGCCTGTCATTGCCAGATTGTTCTTCGCGTCATGCAAGTCTCTCCAGCACTCTACCTTGGACTGATCTCCCGGAATCGACCCTGCCTGTTCCCGACCCGTTCGTCTGTCTCTGCCCCGGTGAGCACGTCAGCCTTCTGTCCCCGACCACGAGTCCTGCCTGAGCGCCTCGGGTTTCTGTTGCCTGTCCCTTGGACTGCCCGGCGCTTCTGCTCCGGTGCCCCGGATCCCCGACCGGCCCAGCGTTCGCACCAGCTGTCTCCCGGCATCTCCTCCCCGATCCTGAGGACCGAACTCTGCCCTGCCTCTCATTGTGCCCGAACGCCTGCTGTGAGGCCGTGTGTAATAAAAGCGCTAACCAAACACTCTGTGCCGTTGTGCTGCATTTGGCTCCGCCACACGCCCGTGTCAGTACAATCTGGCCACAAAATGGAGCCAGCGCACACCGGTTCACCACAGCAGCGCTTGGAGAGAGTCGAGGGAGCCCTCGTGCAGCACGAGGCGCTCCTCACATCCACCCTGGCTGAGGTGCGCCAGGCGACAGCCGCCAGCCAACAGGCCAGCGCCGCTCAGGAGCAGACGTTAACCGCCCTGGTCGCCCAGATCCAGCAGCTCGCCCTAAGGATCTCCCAGACGGAATCACAGAGCCCTCCAGCTGCACCTCCCGCAGCTGTATCTCCGCCGACTCCCCCCGGCCCCGCCTTCGAACCCCGGATAGGAGCTCCAGAGCGCTACGGCGGAGACCCAGAGAGCTGCTCTCCCTTCCTGACTAACTGCTCCATCCTCTTCGCCCTGCAGCCCCACACCTTCGCCTCCGAGGAGGCCCGGGTGGCCTTCGCCATTAATCACCTCACTGGGAGGGCCCGTCTTTGGGGAACGGCGGAATGGGAACGCCAGACCCCTGCCTGCAGGTCATTCCAGTCCTTCGCCGCCGAGGTCCGAAAGGTTTTCGGTCCGCCAGCTCTAGGCCCAGATGCCGCCGGCGGTCTCCTGAACCTCCACCAGGGAGACCGTGCGGTGACAGATTACGCCATAGATTTTCGCACCCGAGCCCGCCTGAGCAGGTGGAACACTGAGGCTCAGTGCGACGCCTACCTGCGGGGCCTGGAGGACTATGTAAAGGATGAGCTGGTGTCCTTCGACCTACCCACCTCCCTGGATGAGCTCATAGAGCTAACACGGCGAGTTGACCGACGCATCCTTGCCCGGCAGGAGGAGAGGCGACAGGGAGGGGCTGGACGCCTCCAACCCCGCCGCAGCAGTCCGCCACACCAGGCTTCATCCCTTCGATCTGGACCCCTGGTGGAGGACCCGGAACCCATGCAACTCAGCCGGACCACCCTGTCAACCGTGGAGCGCCAGCGCCGGCGCAGACTTAATCTGTGCATGTACTGTGGGGGAGAGGGACACTTTGTCTCCAAGTGCCCGGTAAAAGCCAAGGCTCACCAGTGACTGGGGACGCACCGGTGAGCCCTCCCTCCAAACTGTCCCCCATCAAGAGACCAATCTGCCACTGCCGCCTGCTGGTGCCAGGGGGTTCCCACACCCTGGCAGTGTTCATTGACTCGGGGGCTGACGTATCCATTATCAACAGCGAGTTAGCCCGGCAGTTGGAGATTGAGAGAGTGCCTCTGCCACAGCCCGTGCCCGCCAATGCCCTGGATGGTCACGCCCTCGGAATGGTGACCCACCAGACTGTCCCTGTCCAGATGCTGTTCTCCGGGAACCACCATGAGTCGATTTCTTTTCACATCTTGGACTCAACTCGGATCCCGCTCCTCCTGGGGTTCCCCTGGCTTCGCCGTCATAACCCGCACATCGACTGGGCGACAGGGTCCATCCTGGGGTGGAGCACAGCCTGTCATCAAGTCTGCCTGAAACAAGCCCTCGTCCCCCAGCCCCCATCCTGCCCCACTTCAGCCCCAGACCTGGCGGGCGTCCCGGCTGAGTACCACGATTTCAAGGAGGTCTTCAGCAAGTCAAAGGCTACCTCCCTGCCTCCGCACCGGCCGTATGACTGTGCCATTGACCTCCTCCCTGGCACTAGCCCTCCCCGGGGCCGCCTCTACTCCATCTCGGCCCCAGAGAGAAAGGCAATGGAGGATTACATCAACGACTCTCTGTCCGCTGGCATCATCCGTCCCTCCTCGTCCCCGGCTGGGGCTGGGTTCTTTTTTGTCCAAAAGAAGGACAAAACGTTGAGACCCTGCATAGACTATCGGGGGCCTCAATGACATCACGGTAAAGAACCGATACCCGCTCCCCCTCATCTCCTCAGCGTTTGAACTCCTGGAGGGGGCAACCGTTTTCACCAAACTGGACCTTCGAAACGCTTATCACCTGGTCCGCATCCGAGAAGGGGACGAGTGGAAAACGGCTTTCAATACGCCCACCGGCCACTACGAGTATCTGGTCATGCCCTTTGGCCTCACCAACGCCCCTGCCGTCTTCCAGTCCATGGTCAACGACGTCCTACGGGACATGCTTGACAAGTTTGTCTTTGTATACCTGGACGACATCCTAGTGTTTTCCAGATCCATGGAGGACCACATCCACCACGTCCAGGCGGTCCTCCAAAGACTCTTGCAAAACTCGCTCTTCGTCAAGGCCGAGAAGTGCGAGTTCCATGCCCCCTCTGTGTCCTTCCTTGGGTACATTATCGGTCAGGGGGACATCCGCATGGATCCGGCGAAAGTATCCTCTGTCACCGCCTGGCCGGTGCCAGAGTCCCGAAAACAGCTACAACGGTTCCTGGGGTTCGCAAACTTCTATCGCCGCTTCATCCGAGGGTACAGTACGGTGGCAGCCCCTCTCACGGCTCTCACCTCCCCCAAGGTCCCTTTCCGATGGTCACCTGTGGCCGACTCCGCCTTCCAGACCCTGAAGAGCCGCTTCACCTCCGCCCCCATCCTGCGCATGCCCGATCCAGAAAGGCAATTTGTAGTGGAGGTGGATGCCTCGGATGTTGGCGTAGGGGCCGTCCTGTCGCAGCGGGCCGCCGACGACCAGAAACTCCACCCTTGCGCCTTCTTCTCTCGGCGTCTGAACTCCGCAGAGAGAAACTACGACATCGGCAACCGGGAGCTCCTGGCAGTAAAGGCGGCTCTGGAGGAGTGGCGGCACTGGCTGGAGGGGGCCAAACAGCCGTTCCTGGTGTGGACCGACCACAAGAACCTGGAGTACATCAGGACGGCTAGAAGACTAAATTCCAGGCAGGCCCGCTGGTCACTCTTCCTCACCCGTTTCAATTTCACCCTCTCCTATCGACCAGGTAGCCGCAACATCAAGCCCGACGCCCTGTCTCGCCTATTTCTGAAGGGGGAGGAGGAGGGTACTACAGAGGCGGACACCATCCTTCCCCCGGCTCGCCTGGCGGCTGCCATCACCTGGGGAGTCGAGGAGAGGGTCCAGGCAGCTCTGGAAGAGCAGCCAGGTCCCAGCGCCTGCCCACCCAACCGACTCTTTGTCCCGAGGCAACTCCGGTCTGAGGTGCTCCAGTGGGGCCACAGTACCCATCTCACCTGCCACCCAGGGATCCAGCGAACCAGGGAATTTCTCCAGCGCCGGTTCTGGTGGGAGTCCCTGAACAAAGACGTCCAGGAGTTTGTAAAAGCCTGCCCCGTCTGTAACCGGAACAAGTCCTCCAACCAGGCTCCGGCTGGACTCCTGCACCCACTTCCCGTCCCTCATCGCCCCTGGTCCCACGTATCCCTGGACTTTGTAACCGGCCTACCACCATCCCAAGGGCACACCGCCATCCTCACGGTGGTGGACTTGTTCAGCAAGATGGCGCATTTTGTGTCCTTGCCTAAGTTGCCGTCGGCCAAAGAGACTGCGGAGGTGGTCCTTCGCGACGTGTTTAGACTCCATGGTCTCCCTGTGGACGTGGTCTCGGACCGGGGACCACAGTTCACCTCTGTCTTTTGGAAGGAGTTCTGCACCCTCATCGGGGCCACGGCCAGCCTGTCCTCGGGGTTCCATCCCCAGTCCAATGGCCAGACGGAGCGGAAGAACCAGGAGTTGGAGGCGTCTCTCCGGTGTATGGTCTCCAGCCACCCGTCGACCTGGTCCAAACAACTAATGTGGGTGGAGTACGCCCACAATACACTGGTCAGCTCGTCCACCGGCCTCTCCCCATTTCAGTGCGCCCATGGGTACCAACCACCCCTGTTCCCAGCCCTGGAGAGGGAGGTCTCCTGCCCAGCCGTACAGACCTTCATCCGCCAATGTCGGCGCACCTGGGCCCAGGCAAGGGCCAACCTCCAGCGGTCGGTGACTAGATACTCCGCCTCTGCTAACCGCCGACGCTCCACTGCGCCCACTTACCGGGTGGGCCAGAAGGTCTTGTTATCGACCCAGGACCTTCCCCTTCGGGACGACTCCAAGAAACTGGCCCAGAAGTTCATTGGCCCATTTGAGATTCTCAAGATCATCAACCCTGCTGCAGTCCGCCTGAAGCTTCCGCGGACCATGCGTGTCCAGCCTACATTCCACGTCTCTAAGATTAAGCCTGTGGTGGAGAGCCCTCTCGTCCCCGCCACCCCGGCCCCCCCACCTCCCCGCATGGTAGATGGAGGCCCTGTCTATTCTGTCCGACGCCTCATCCGCTCCCGCCGCCGGGGGAGGGGCATCCAGTACCTGGTCGACTGGGAGGGCTATGGTCCGGAGACAAGATCCTGGGTCCCCGCCGGTTTTATCGTCGACCCACGACTTATCACCAGCTTCCACCAGCAACACCCGGACCAGCCCTCCAGGACCCGCCCAGCAGCCAAGAGGCTCCGTCCCAAGACCCGCACTGCTACATCCACAGCCGGCCTTGACGAGACAGAGGACTCCTCATCATCGGAGGAGTCCGCAGAGGAGAACGACGCGCCCCCCTCCCAGATCCCCTCCCACCCGGCTCACAATTCAGACCGGGCTGAGTCTGAGGAGTATTGAGGAGACTCTCCCAAAACCCTCCCCTCCCTCCCTCGGCAACATCGTTTTCGGACGTCAGGAGACGCCCCTTGAGGGAGGGGTTCTGTCACACTCACCTGCCAGCTCGATCTTCCACACCTGCCCCGCATCCACAATCAGTCACTCTCCTGCCTTCCACACCTGCTTCGCATTCACAATCAGCCCCGCTACATAAGCACTGCACACCCAGCCTGTCATTGCCAGATTGTTCTTCGCGTCATGCAAGTCTCTCCAGCACTCTACCTTGGACTGATCTCCCGGTTTCGACCCTGCCTGTTCCCGACCCGTTCGTCTGTCTCCGCCCCGGTGAGCACGTCAGCCTTCTGTCCCCGACCACGAGTCCTGCCTGAGCGCCTCGGGTTTCTGTTGCCTGTCCCTTGGACTGCCCGGCGCTTCTGCTCCGGTGCCCCGGATCCCCGACCGGCCCAGCGTTCGCACCAGCTGTCTCCCGGCATCTCCTCCCCGATCCTGAGGACCGAACTCTGCCCTGCCTCTCATTGTGCCCGAACGCCTGCTGTGAGGCCGTGTGTAATAAAAGCGCTAACCAAACACTCTGTGCCGTTGTGCTGCATTTGGCTCCGCCACACGCCCGTGTCAGTGTCATTATGCATTACCGTGTTTTTATTCATTTATTTATTATGAAGTGCAGTGTCATTATGCATTACCGTGTATTTGTTCATTTATTTAATTTTGACTAAAACGGCATTCCATAGCTATTTGCCACTTGGTGTGGGCAACGACAGCTGGACCCAGTCGACTGCCCAGTCGGTTCAGTACTGGAGTTCCTGCAGGAGCGTTCAAGGTATATGTGGCGGCCCTGTCGGCATCCCATGCCCCACTAGACGGGCGCTCTCTGGGGAGACACCCACTAGTATCCCGCTTCCTTCGTGGCACCCTGAGGCTGAGGCCTGCAGCCAGCACTAGAGTTCCGTCCTGGGACTTGGCCATCGTACTAGAGGGTCTCTCCGGTGCTCCCTTCGAGCCCATGGCGGAGGTCGCAGTGAAGTATGTGGCTCTTAAGACCCTCTTCCTGCTTGCTATTCCTTCCCTCAAAAGAGTTGGAGATATGCAAGCCCTCTCGGTGGCCCCATCGTGCTTGGAATTTGCACCCGGTATGGTGAAGGCGTTCTCACTTCCTTCCCCCGGCTATATTCCTAAGGTCCCGTCCACTATGGTCGGGCCTATTGTGCTGCAGGCTTTCATTCCTCCCCCGTTCCTGACGTCGGACCAGGCGAAGCATAACCTCCTCTGCCCAGTCAGAGCCCTAGACCTGTACGTCCGCAGAACCTCCCTGTGTAGGCTCTCCAAACAGCTGTTTGTGTGTTTCGGGCCCCCCAATACTGGCAGCCCGATGACTAAGCAGAGGATGAGCAAGTGGGTGTTTGAGGCCATCACACTTGCCTATGAATCGGCCGGCCAGCCCGCACCTTTGGCTGTCCGGGCCCATTCTACTAGGGGTATGGCGGCTTCTAAAGCCCTGTTGTCGGGAAAAGTATCGCTACACGACGTTTGCATGGCAGCAGGCTGGTCCTCTCCCCACACGTTCGTGAGGTTTTACCGCCTTGACCTTAACTCTACGCCTGGAGCACAGGTGCTCTCGTCTGAGTGTGCGTCTTAACTTCACACCAGGGTCACTTGCTCAATATTTATAGTTTCATGCTCAATAAATAAAAGCAAAACCACCCTGACAGTGGTCAATTAACGTATGCACCTGTAGGAAAATGACGGGAAATTTAAGCAGGAACTAATTAGATATGAAGGTTAACATGTGTGCACTTCCTCGGAAATATATTACAGTGATTTCTGTCACGGTTTGGGTCTGCTTGTCTTATTAGTTTTCATGTCTCTTGTGTTCCTGGGTAACTTCACTTCACTTCACCTGCCTTGTCCTGTGATTGCCTGATTGATTCCACCTGTGTCCAATCACCTGCACCTCCCTTGTGTATTTAAGCCCTGTGTGCCAGTTGTCCTTTGTCACGTCATTGTCTAGTGTTAGTTCCCGTTGGTGCACGTTTTGTTGACCTGTTCCTAATAAAGAGCACTTCTGGAAGAATCCTGCACCTGAGTCCTGCCTTCGCCTGCACCAGCAATCCTCTCTGACAGAATGACGCGACCACAAAAGGACTCAGCAGGATTCAATTTTGTGAACCCGTCTGGCCCTCGGCGGTCCCCGCAGCTGCCAGGCATAACGCCGACCCCGGCTCGCCAGCAGGCTCCAGGCGGCGTTCCGGTCGACGCCCTCGCCGCTGTCCAGACACCGCTTGGGACTCGCAGTGGGAGGCCATCGCCCAGCCTCCAGTCCTCAGCGCACGCGAGGAGCAGGTGCTGGAGCTGGCCAGGTACAATCCCCACGTCCTGGACCTCCGCGTTCGGCGGCAGCAATACCGTCAACGACGCCCGTCCCAGCCCGAGTGGGCCCCCAGACGCCCGTCCCAGCCCGAGTGGGCCCCCAGACGCCCGTCCCAGCCCGAGTGGGCCCCAAGACGTCCGTCCCAGCCCGAGTGGGCTCCAAGACTCCAGTCTCCGCCCGTCCCGGCCCCAAGACTCCAGTCTCTGCCCGTCCCGGCCCCAAGACTCCAGTCTCTGCCCGTCCCGGCCCCAAGACTCCAGTCTCCGCCCGTCCCGGCCACCAGACTCCAGTCTCTGCCCGTCCCGGCCCCAAGACTCCAGTCTCCGCCCGTCCCGGCCCCAAGACTCCCGTCTCCGCCCGTCCTGTCCCCGGCCCCGTCTCCGCCCGTCCTTTCCCCGGCCCCGTCTCCAGCCCCCCGACGTCTGTCTCCGCCTGTCCCGTCTCCGCCCGTCCTGTCCCCGGCCCCGTCTCCAGCCCCCCGACGTCTGTCTCCGCCTGTCCCGTCTCCAGCCCCCCGACGCCTGTCTCCGCCCGTCCCATCTCCAGCCCCCCGACGCCTGTCTCCGCCCGTCCCATCTCCGCCCATCCCGTCTCCAGCCCCGTCCCCACGACCCCTGATCGTTCCCCCTCCCTCCCGTCCCCTGATCGTGCCCCCTCCCTCCCGTCCCTTGATCCTCTCCCCCCCACCCCTGGGGGCCGTCTGGGATCCGGCCCTTGAGGGGGGGGTGGGGTCAGGGGTTGGGCCCCTCCCCTGCACATCCTTCGGTCGTGTTTGGAATAAAGAGCACTTTTGAAACCCTGCATTTGAGTCCTCCCTTCGACCTGCACCTTCTCGCCTTGTGACACTGAGGTTTTGTCCTGCATTGAGGGTGCACACCTACGGTGGCCGAGAAGGTTCAGACAAATTCAAAAGCCACAACACAACCGCAAATGCCACAACACAATGTGAACGCCACAACACAAAATATAAATGCCACAACACAACCGAACGCCGCAACACAACACAAACGCCACAACACAACAAGAAAGTGAAAACGGAAGTAGCTAAGTAACTGTCCACGGGAGCGAGCGTATTTTGGAGAAATGCCCATGGGAACGAGCATATTTTTGACGAACGGAGCTGGAGGATGCCAGATCGTTTAAGAAGTAAGCGAAACATGATTCCTTGCGGCTAGTTAGAATTTAACTAACTAACGTTAGCTAAAAGATGCATGGCGCCATTTAGCTAATCTTAGTTAAATTCTAACTGTAGAATTTGCGGTTGGGTTGTGGCTTTTTGTATTTTGTGTTGTGGCGTTCGCGTGCACCAACGTGAACTAACACTAGCCGAGCTGTGCGGCTCCGGCGGCGTCGTGGCGGGGGGCGCCGGGCTGTGCGGCGGCCCCTCAAGGGCCGGATCCCAGACGGCCCCCAGGGGTGGGGGGAGAGGACCAAAGGACGGGAGGGGGGGGCACGATCAGGGGTCGTGGGGACGGGGCTGGAGACGGGACAGGCAGAGACAGGCGTCGGGGGGCTGGAGACGGGACAGGCAGAGACAGGCGTCGGGGGGCTGGAGACGGGACAGGCAGAAACAGACGTCGGGGGGCTAGAGACGGGGCCGGGGACAGGACGGGCGGAGACGGGAGTCTGGGGGCCGGGACGGGCGGAGACCGGCGCCCTGGGGCCGAGTCGGGCTGGGACTGGCGTCCTGGGGCCGAGTCAGGAGCCGAGACTGGGGGGGTTCATCGTCTCCTCCCCCCCGGGCTCCTTCTCCTCGGGTTTAGGAGATCACGGAGCTCGAAGCATTCTTGCTGGTTGCTCCTGGGACCAAAAACGACGTTGGTCTTCCGCTGGAAAAAAGGCCTCCTCAAATCAATGTAGTCGGGGACCAAGTCGTTTCAGGAGTCTGCTGGCGAGCCGGTGTTGGCGTTGCGCCGAGCAGCCTGCTGCACGCTGCGTGGCCCGCCAAAGGCCAGACGGGTTCTCCAAAACGGATCTTCAAAATCGTACCCTGCTGAGTCCTTTCAAGGTCGCGTCATTTTGTCACAAGGCGAGAAGGTGCAGGTCGAAGGGAGGACTCAAATGCAGGGTTTAAAAAGTGCTCTTTATTCCAAACAAGACCGAAGGACGTGCACCAACAAATACAATGACGCAACAATGGACAAAAGGCACACGGGGCTTAAATACACAAGGGAGGTGCAGATGATTGGACACAGGTGGGAACACTCAGGCAATCACAGGACAGGACAGGAAGTAAAGCTCACCCAGAGACACAAGACACAAGAAACTACAAAATAAAACCGGAAGAGGACCCAAACCGTGACACTCAGTTGCCAAAATGGGCATTACTAATGTCACAAACGTATGAAGTGAGAATGTGATGTGAAATTACATTACGTTAGCACAGTAGAGGACCATGTACGGTCATTTTTAAGGAAAACCCGCACACCGGGAGAAAACCAAAGACGTTACTTCAATAGGATGCCTAATTATGTTACATTAGTACAGTAGAGGACCATGTACGGTCATTTTTAAGGAAAACCCGCACACTGGGAGAAAACCAAAGATGTTACTTCAATAGGATGCCTAATTATCTTACACTAGCACAGTAGAGGACCATGTACGGCCATTTTTAAGGAAAACCCGCACACTGGGAGAAAACCAAAGATGTTACTTCAATAGGATGCCTAATTATGTTACACTAGCACAGTAGAGGACCATGTACGGTCATTTTTAAGGAAAACCCGCACACTGGGAGAAAACCAAAGATGTTACTTCAATAGGATGCCTAATTACGTTACATTAGCACAGTAGAGGACCATGTACGGTCATTTTTAAGGAAAACCCGCACACTGGGAGAAAACCAAAGATGTTACTTCAATAGGATGCCTAATTATCTTACACTAGCACAGTAGAGGACCATGTACGATCATTTTTAAGGAAAACCCGCACACTGGGAGAAAACCAAAGATGTTACTTCAATAGGATGCCTAATTATGTTACACTAGCACAGTAGAGGACCATGTACGGTCATTTTTAAGGAAAACCCGCACATTGGGAGAAAACCAAAGATGTTACTTCAATAGGATGCCTAATTATGTTACACTAGCACAGTAGAGAACCATGTAACATTACTTTTCACATTCATCCATGCATTTGACCCATGCGCCACAGGTGACGCAGTGGGCTGCTGTAAAGACTTCCGTGGAGCAGTTAGGGTTTGGGTGTTTTGCTCAGAGACACTTGTATACGGGACATTGAGCGGCTGGTGATCAAACTGCTGAGACTGCGATGCCTGGCTCGCCCTCTGTGCGGGAACGAAGCCTAATTGTTCCTGGTATTTGACCAATTCTCTGTGATGGTTCTCGTTCTCAGCCATCGCCGCCTCAACGCGCTCCTTAAGAGCCGCTTCTTCGACAGCCCTTTTATCGAGCTGCCGAAGTTCTCTCAGAAGGTCGTCCTTCTGTCGCTTGATGTTTTTTTTATCCAATACCAGGGCGTTGTAGATAATAGTCAAAGCTTCCGTTCCCTGAAGGGTGCTCTGCCGTTCCTCAACCTGCAGCTGAAGGGTGCAGTTTTCAGCCCTCGAGGTTCTGTTCTCCAACATTATTGCGTCGTTTTTCTCCTCATACCTCTGTTCTCTTGAGAACTTGTTTTCCAGGGCCTGATGTTGCTTTTTGAGATGGTCATTCTGTCTGACTGTAACTTTTATATCCGCCTTCATTGCTTTGTAGTTTGCTTTACAGGCATCCAGTTCCGTGAGCCTGTTCATTAGAGCGAAGGTCTTTTCTTTCCATTCAATATTCGTTATCTGCAAGTTGTCATTGAGTTCTTTCTGCACGTCATACTCTGACTTCCAGCCATTTTCCCTGAGGAGCTTGTCAGAGGCCTCTGTGTGAGCCTTAATCAACTGTTGCTGCTGGTCTTCCATAACAGTCTGATGGACTTTCAGTCGAACCAACTGGCTCGCAAAGGATTCTCTGGACGTGAGCTGTTCATTGAGGTCCTGGATTTGCTGTTTTAAATCTCCATTTGTCTTCTCCAAAGCTTCCTTACCGTTAATTGTTTGGTCCCACTTTTCACGCAAGGCCTTCACTTTGTTGATCAGAGGCTGGTGTTCCTGCTGCAGGTACTCATTTTCACGGGACAGGTCTACTATTCTCTCGTCTATTGCCTTTTTTTCCGCAAAGAGAGCCGGGACCTGTTTTTCTAAGTCGTTTATCTCTCTGCTCAGCACAAAATTCGTAAATTCCAAACGCTCGTAATCAGAGCGAATCCTAGCGTTTGTGGTTTCCAAGGAATTCACCAAAGATTGATAAGTCTCCTTCTTTATTTTAAGCTGATAGACGTGGCGTTTATTAACCTCGAACACATGGTTAAATTCACCTAATACATTTTGCAGTTCAAGCTCAAGGTTTTTAATTTTTCTGTCATATTCCTCATTTTGTTTTGTAAAGACTGCAGTGTCCATCGCCATTTTCGTTAAGTCCGACAGCTTTCTCTCCCCTTTTAGCAGCTGTATTTGCAGCATTTGCTGTTTATAGGCCATTTCTTGGTTTAAAGCTTTTTCCTCTCTGTAGATTCTTTCAAAATATTGATGATTTTCAACCTTATCCATGATACTCTTCAACTCTTTTTGAAGGGTGTCACAAGTTTCCCTTGCAATGGCTTGCTCCTTTCTGTGGTAACTAAATTTATCATCTTTAACCTTCAAAGATTCCCATCCTGCAACCTTTATTCCGCACATGTGAATTTTCATGCGAAGACACTTAAGAATTTCGTTGATCTCCGGCAGGCCCATATCATCGGCGCTGAATCCTTCAGTCAGAAGGAAATCCGATGTGCTTGCTTCAGCCATTTCACCTGTCTTTTATTTAAATGTTGGTTTACAATTCTGTGTACACGATACAACAAACAGAGTTGTATTGTCAGTGCTCAAAAGATTATGAGCAAATAAACTTAAACCAATAAATTTACGATCCAGAACAGAGAATGTGTGCTTATCTCAAGAATCCCAGTGAAGTACTGATACATCACGGGATGTCGTCATGGAAATTCGAATCCAGTGACATCACTTCCTGTGATGACACGGGCTGGAATGTATTGAAGCGCGTCAACAAGTTTGCTGTTGCCCTGGCGACAAGGACACACTAGCGGCGCTAGCTTCGCTGCATCAGTAAGCCGGGCAAATCGCATTTAAATTGGACAGGCATCTAATCTTCTGACTGGTTGGTAGTGTGTTAATTCATGCTCGCTAC
The DNA here is from genome assembly GCF_949316345.1 of Pungitius pungitius. Classification (NCBI taxonomy): domain Eukaryota; kingdom Metazoa; phylum Chordata; class Actinopteri; order Perciformes; family Gasterosteidae; genus Pungitius; species Pungitius pungitius. Next base: position 22,717,280 of record NC_084901.1, on the reverse strand, counting down.
GTGTTACAGCTACACGAGGAGCCATTAGGATATTAATGCCAACTCAAAATGGTGGTCAACATTAACATTTTCTGTCGTCTCGTGAGTGTTGCTACACGGCCGTGCTCGTCTCTGCTGCAAGTGAGCAGGCTGGTTTATTGGGACAGAGAGGACAGGTCTGCCTCTACGAGGGGAAGCTAATGTTCGCCCCACATCATACAAATATTAGCATTAGGATCGTCTGCCATCGTGTGCGGTTTGCTAGCTGGTTAGTTCACACCTACGAGCAGTGGTGATTTCTTTAAGACCGCAACGGAAGCTCGGCTTCCCTTAAAATGTAAAAATAAGGTCACATATTTACTCTTGGGTTAACATTTTATTGACTAAAAGTGCGTTAATCTGAGTTTCTGCGTGATGATTGGGGGGGGGGGGGGTCTGTCGAAAAACGGAATCTCTTTTTGATGCGCTTTTGTACAATAAAAAGTCGTTACATAAATATTTCCATGTATGACCCCTTCTGGGTTACATTAGAAGTCAACTTTAAGTCGATCAATAATTTGCATTCCTAGTCTTGGTTGTACGGAATCACATGTTTGAAAACGTTGAAATGTTTTAAACTGATGGCTGACTTTAAAAACCTAGACTGTTGTAGGTCTTAGTAGTAGTAGTAGTAGTAGTGTTCTTAATCAATATATGTTATTGTAATTCATCTTCACAGCAGCATTTATTATTATTTTAAAAAATGGGACAGAATATGATATTGTCAGTCTTGTCCAGTCTACTGTTTACATTGTCATTAAATTGATAAAATGTCTAAAAATCCTGCTGACTGCTTTACTAATCCCCAGCCAATTGTCCTCTTTGTTTTTCAGATTGAAATGAACGCAGTGCAAGTTCACCCACACCGTTGAAAATGTTTTTCTCACAGTTAAGCTTCACATCGCCCTCACTCCACCTAATCAGTTAATTCTGTACACCTGGACACACGACTCGAGGGCTCTTTGACCTTTCGTTGAAGCTCCAGAACAGCAGCCAGCATCACCATGGGACAGAAAGGCAGGTACCTGCACTCGGGGTCCACACAGACCGTTACAGTACTGAGTGACTGGGGTTTAAATACCGGGGGGCAGTGAGTGGGGTAGACAGGTGAGTGTGATTGGGCTGACCAGGTGAAAGTGCCAAGCAGGTGTACAGAATGAACTGATTAGGTGGAGTGAGGGCGATGTGAAGCTGAACTGTGACAGTTTTGCTGTATGGTCGTGTATACATGACTCATGTTTGGTCTTTCATTAAATCTCAAATTTACTACTTCTACGACATGAAAGAATTCTGTTTATTTAAGCATCAAAAGTCAAGCCGAGATGAAAAATATATCTGCATATATGAGTAAAAAATACAAAAACTTTCAATATTTGAAAATATAAGCTACAGAAATTAATTATTTTTGTTATTTAAAAAAAATGTGCAATTAAAAAAATAATAACGAATAGTAAATTTAAGATTTTTGGTTTATTTATTTTTTCTACGCATAGCAGTTCCACCCCAACATCAATATGATGCGAATATGTTTGTTAAAGCAGGCTGCAGCGGGCCACACCAAACGCCGGGGTTTGAGACCCCTAGTACGGCCGGGTTAAAACATCATCTTTTATGGCGAGAAGGTTTCTGTATTGTCAACTACCTTCTTAACTAGTAAGAATGTTAGAATGTCATTCGTCTGTTATTTTTTGTTTCTTTGTGTTCTTTGTAACATCTGAAACTATCACTCAGCCTTAAGTGTTTTCTAATAACACAGAACTTTGAATCCCTTTCATAACGTCTCTTTTGTTCTGCATTTTCCTTCTATTCTGTTTACCAGATATCAGTCTGGAGACAATATACTCTTTGAACAGGCAACGGGACGAGAGTCTTTGGCATCAAAAGGTTTTTTTGCAGAATTATTTGTATTGTATCAGTTCAGGCTTTGTTTGATTTTGAGAAAAATGGCTGACGACTGGTTTCAGACAATGGGGGCCGTACCTTCGTGATTCACACTTCAAATCAAAGCGCACGCTTGTGGGAACATGCAATAAAGAACCAGCTAGAATACAATAAAACGAAAACATGTTCAATAGCTCAGTCAGCAGCCCTTTCACTACTAATAATGCAAACAGGGCGTCCGTGCTTTCCAGTTCCACGAGTGCTTGTTCTCACACTGGATGACATTGAGACAGAGCATGCTGATCTGGAGTAATTAATAAGCCCACTGTGCATCATAGGGACGTAGGCGGGGGGAGCAGAAGACAGAGGGGTGAGAGGAAGGAGGGGCGCCAATGACGAGACTGTGTTTAATTAGACTCATACACAGGACTGTCCGTCCCGAGGGACCTGCTCGTCCTCTATAAACTCTTACAGCGATTACCATTCTGCTGAGACAGGAAGCACAAAATGGACAAAGACAACAGATGAGCAATGGGGGGCGATCAAAGGCAAAGACATTTGCAGACATTGGGTGTCCCAATGGCTGAGTGCTATAGGGAAGATACTGTACTTTACATTCACAACTCAAAATGTTTCAGGAATTTCAGGAGATGGTTACTGGCTTGTCTGGCTGAAAGGTTTCCTGAGCTCTTGCGGCCATTTGGTGATGGTGGTAGAAGGTGGACACGAACCAAAATCGATGACATGTCACTGTCCGATCTTGATAGTAAAAATTTATGGAGAAATATTCAAGCAATTAGCTAAAAGTCAACCCATTTCCCTTTTAAAGTAAATCCTCCCTTCTATAAATCTTACCCTTTACCATTTTCCAGGTCTGCCGACCGTAGACAGTAGGCCACCTCTCCAGGAACTTTTTAGCAGCATTACCAAACATCAAACCAAAATCTGATAATTGGTTCAATCTGATAGAATCGGTTAAACGTAACATTATACCATTGTGGTGTAGCACCACAGCAGATGTGATAGCATCACCAAGGCTATTGAACAATAGAAAAAAGAAAAGGTCATGACACTGACAAGGCAGTAGAATGTTCACATACCAGTCCCTTCATGTCCAGGAATCTTGGGAACACTGAATATTTCAGAAGACTTCACTGGGTCATGAACCAGGTTTCCCAATAAGGAGAAGATGAAGCAGACCTTTACCTAACAGTTGCTTCATCAGCTGTATGCTTCATAAGCTGTATGCTTCATCAGCGCAAATGTCTCACAGCACCGGCTTTCTGTAGTTTTCATATCTGGAAATGCAAATATTAAATTAGGTTAACTGCAAATCTGCTAGTAAGGTTACCTGAAACAAATTAAATCAACCAAAGAAACAATTAACTTAGCTGACAGGTTACTACGAAGTCTTCTGTCACTCAACTCAACCAGAGTCCAGAGTCCGTCCCAAGAACCGTCACCTCTTGTTCCTGTGTAATGGGACCACAGAAGGGGGGAAAACATTTTGCAAGGCACACAGTTCCAGGTGGTTATGTGAGTTTAGGCCTGGGATCCAAACTCCATCCTCAATGAGGAAATGTATGTTCCAACCTGTAACCATGAATCTTTCTTTATCTCTAATCTACATCTCTCGCGAGATATACAGGTCAGATATCTGTGCCCAGCTCCACAAATATTGTTTTGCTTTTTTGATGGTGCATTTATCTTTGGATCCAAGGTACAATACATGAAGCCCTTTACTTCAAATAAAGAAAAAGGCACAACAATCGCAGGCTCTAACTCACTCCCCTAATACTATCACAGCCTTAATGTTTTTGAAAATAGCTTACAACATTTCCTCATCTTAATCTAAAGTCATTGTTCCTGGTTGTCACACATAGACATCTTTTTATTTGCCACTGCACACATGCTGTCTTTCAATTACCATTTGTCCCTTCTTCAGCTACAGTTGCCACAGTCTTATCTCATTCCAACACAATGCTAGTTCATTCCTTCCATACCTCTTTCTTCTAAAATAGAAATGTGAAGTGAGGAAGAGGGAAATTGGACTTATTGAAGCAAGACAAGGACAATAAAATTAAGAAAGAATGTAGTGACAAAAACACGGTTGGAAAGGTTATTGGAGAGAAAAAAGCATGAGGCAAGTACAGGAAGGAAGGCAGGTAAAACATGGGGAAATTAGGAAAAAAGGGAAATGAATGATGGAAGTAAAGGATATTGGAAAGATGAGACAAAGATTGGAAGAAGGAAAAAAGGTGGGAAAGACAGCGAAGGTGAGGAAGATGGAGAAAGGAAGACGGACAGCGCTTTTTCTCCATCTTTCTTTCACCCGCTTAGTACTGACAGACTTGTAGTGAACTGCTGCTACAGTGAGCTGGCGTCACAGTCCATCACCAGGGGAGAGAGTGGCCTCTCTGCGTGACTGATAACACAAACATGCTGTTACAAACAAAGACTCACGCGTCCAAAATGCGCTAGAAGTTGGCAAGCAAACTCGAAAAAGAAAAAAGACAAGGAGCGGGTTGGAGAGCGAGCGTGGAGGTGTGGCAGGGAGCGGGTGGGAACAGGAGGTGACAGAGGGCCGTTACCTCGGCAACAAGGCCTCTTGTGACAAGTGCCTAATCAGTGGGAGGACAGTGAGATACCTGGGGTGACTCCCCAGAGACGTATCTTCATTTCCCCAGCGGATCACGGGAACTATTCTGCAGCAATGACCAAGAAGCAACTTCTCACATGATCCCTTTGAGTCCTGATGGAGCTGCTACTGTTCTTTGTGTACACTGTGGTGCTTTAGTACAGCAACATACGATCTGTGGATTTACATAGTTGAGGTACTTCATTTTCTTAGATTTTGCCAGGAAATAATATGTTTTATGGAAAGTAGCTGAAAAGTGGTCTTTTTATGAAAATGTTACGTATAATTTACAAAAATAAGAATTGATATAAAGATTATTATGATTTCTTTTAAAGAAATGCTAAAATCAATCCATCTAGTTTTGAATGTTTGTTGTTACAAATGTATTTATCTCAGTCTTATTCCACCATATGACACTTCAACTGCTTAAGCTATCATTTCGAATGAAAACGTTTTTTTCATCTACGTGAAAGAGCATCGTCGTCCACCATGAATCCCATTGAAAAAGCACGAGTCAGTGGGTCAATATGCTGTAGGTCTGTGATTGATGGAAGTATGCTGCTGGAAGAAAACATCATTTGCATACATTTAGGAATCCAAACACTAAATATTTGAAGTTTCCCAAAGGTGTGACAAAAAGGAATTCGAATGGCCCTTAAGATTGTCAAAGGCCTTCGACGGCCTTTGAGTGATTTACATTTAAATCGCATCAGTTTAACCAGTGGCATCCTCAAAAAGAGGATCTAATCATAAATGCAATCTTGTGTCTGTGGCAGAGGTCACAGCCTTGAGTGAGAAACAATTTGTCAAACAAGCATCAACGAGATCCCTCGGGGTCAGCATTGACCATCTATCACAGGGGGGGGGGGATGGCATTTAACATGTACATGTTTGAGTGTGCACTCATGGCAAAGGCTTTTGACTACATCAACATATTCAACGTATTGATTGAAGACAGTATTTTATTCATGCAAACTGAACACAAACATGCCGACGAAAGTACGAATGATGATTTATTTTGATTTGGATTTTTTAAAAATCAGATTGTCATTTCAGTTCAAAATACTCCACACAAAAGTCCCTCATTGGTTATTTCTTTCTTTCACCAACAGATAACATCGTCTCATTTCAGAGTCCCTCCATCTTCATTTCTCTCCATTTCCTCTGCTGCCATTGTGCATCTGGTCAGCACAGATCTGTCACCAGGCCAAGGAAATATCTGTCGGCCCAAAGTAGTGCCACGGAGCAAACACACGGGCACAACCCTCGTACAACTCTTGTGCTCCTCCTCTCACGGTGGGGCACCTAGCTGCAGACAATTATTCCCTGTCGTTTTGATCACAGGGCGGGGCCGTTGAGAGTATATGTATGAGCGCATCTACGTGTTGCTGGTATGTTAATGTAAATTAGCTGATCCCCTTGACATTGCTACATCTGCTTTGCAGTGGTACACGGCCGGATCAGCATGTGACGTGCACGTATTTGAATTTGGAAGCAAACCATGTCGTCATTGTTACATTTGAGCAAAATGGAAGATAAATTGTCTCATCGTGCCTCTCAAAAGTATTTCACATGTGTGCATGAACAAGGGCGTAACCACGCATTCTTTGGGGGGGTCATGTGTCGCCCAATGTAAGAAAATATGTAAAATATATGTTCTCCTTTTAGGAACCCTGTCAATGGATCGGTCTCTTGTTATGTCTTTATTTTCAATTTATTTCCGTTTGTTAAGTGTGTGAATCCCCCCTCCTAATTTTACACTCGTGTGATTTCGTTTGATACCGACTTGCGTCGTTCTGCGTTGTCATGGTTACCTATCACTTTTTTGACAGTAAGTAACTCTACCGAGCTAAATGTGTAAGCAAATAAAACAATCAGCCTCATAAGAGTCGCTGTTTTTCTGATTAAGTTACAATACGGAGAAATGACACTATTCCTTTAAATGTGGATAATGGACAATGTAGTGTTTGAAACTATGTTCTAAATGTATTTCATATATAAATAAAGATTTGTAGGCAATGTACTTTACATTATGGGGAAGGGTATCCCCACAACCCCCAATGTCTAAACCATGGTTCCGCATTCGTGCCACTTTGTGCGTCTCAAGGCAATGCCAAGGGATCTGACGGCTGCTCAGTATGAGAAGAGTTGGGATGAGAACGTGTTGCTATTACACAAAATGTCATTTGTTACAACTTCTGAACATGCTGCATTCCCCCTGGAATCAGGCAGATGGTGCCTGCAAACTGGATACGTCACAAAGAAATGGGCCGTCGTGCTGGCACGCCTGATTAAAGAGGCCGACTCCTAATGGTTAGAATTTGCTGTTAACTTCTGCACACCAGGTGGAAGGAATGATTGAATACACACATGTATAAAAGCACCTGGGGAGACAGACTCTCAGGTGGTAGAGTTGCGTTTAGTTGCAATGTCTCAATCGCCACGCAGCCTGTGGGACATTGATTGGATCATGTAGTGGATGCTGCAGCTCTGCACTCTAGATTGCATCCGACTCTCTGTGTCATGCCGTTTGCTGGCTTTGCTCTTCCTGCTCTCACTTTTGATGTTGTAGAATTGCAAATTTGCTTCGAGCTTAGTGAATCAGAGCTTGCAGGGTGCCAAATCAATATATCTATCTATCTCAATTAAGGACAGAGGATATGTCAAGTGTCATTATAGGAGGGTAGTTGTGAGATTTAACTGTCTTTTGAAATCTGTCAGTACCCTTGCAAAACTTCAATATGTCATCTCTTCCAAATCCATCCAATGACACTCTCATGCACTGTCATCTGCAACTTTAGGCTAAACAACACGATGCGGTGTATATGAACCAGTATATGCTCTGCACTACATTATACGTGTACATAATCCACTCACAAGCCTGCAGGAGCATATTACATTATGGAACATTACAATCACATGCATTCTGGTGAGTAATTCCACGACACGTGTTGACGAGCTGTCAGATTAAGGATTACCAAGGAGCCCCATTCAAACACACCCTACTTCTGTTCCACTTTCTGCTCCCCCACCAGCTGTTTTTAAACGCATGAGAGAGAGTTTCAAAAGTCATTAAGACAATCGAAAGGAGGGAGGTTAACTGACAGAAAAGTTGAGAAGCCAGAGGAGACCCATGGCTGATGAGGAGCGCGTTGTCTTGGCCAACAGCCTTCATTCCAGACGCATCAGCGTCCTCAATCCAAGGAGGCTAACAGAAGGGAAGGTCACATGATGGAGTACAACACAAGTGCAGTAAATCCTAGTATACACTTGGCAAAAGGCCCAACTGCTTGTGCACGGCTCGTAGAACATGGGGACGACTGATTTGCTTCCCTGACGTGTCCTCAGTCGGCCCTTGGGTGGAGGAGACGGGAGACTTGGGGACTTGCTTACATTAAATGAGCTCAAATTAAATGATAATAATATGCAACAAAGCTTTGGAATATTTTTTTCCCCCAAAAGTTCTGCCAGGTACGTTTCGCTGTCTGTCGTGAGTCCCCAACGTAACACCTCCAATTACACTGTGCATATTTCATGCCGTGCAGCTCCCACGGGGTCAGAGTGGGACACATTGCTTACCCTTCATCTAATGGCCTCGGATCCAAGCAGAACGGAAGCACTCAGTGCTGGCTCATTCAACATTGCCCTCTGCAGCCAGGAGTGGGAATTTCTGAACAAAAATGTTGGAAATGAATCCTTTCCAACCCTTTTTTTTTCTTCAAAATGACAGCTAAATGAGATTGAGAATAAGAAGAAGCAGCTCTTAAAGCCAGAGTGTGTTTGGTTACCCCTTTCATTTTGATAGACTTGTCAAGTTAATTGAGATTGGCAGCTGCGTTTGGAGAATCACAGCCCTGTGTGATGACGAGATGAAATAAAACTGCATATGAAGTGCAAATGAAGTGCATATCAAATCCTTTGAGTGCTCACCTATAACCACAGAAGGATTTACGCTCTATGAGGAGACACGAGAAGTTTCGACCACTGTCATTTTTTCTGATACAATTGCTTTCTGGTGCAAGTCGTTTAATTACAGAAACACATACCAAAGATTGCTGGATTCGATTTTAAGACCTTGGCTGGACAAAGTGCAGTATGGATGAAAAATGTCGCTGACCAAAGAGCTTCAATTTAAGATGTCAGACCAAAGAGAACCTATAACAAATATTTTCATTTCCTGAACTTCACAATCAATTCAGGTGTGTGAGAATGTAGTAAGTTCCCCTTCATGTTTCTACTAGATGCCATCTTGGTGATGCTTACCAGGAGATGAGATGAGCAGAAAGTTCTGCAGACCAGAACATTCACTCAGTAACCAAGATGGTTCGTCAGATGATTTCTCACACTTCTTTGAATCTGTGTAGTCATATTTTATCTTTAAAGCCTTACATCCTACTGCCCCCTGAAGGACAAAGGGCATAACTACAGCTCTCATCATCTGATGCAATCATTACAACAATGAAAAAGCTTAAGAAGAATTTGCCGTGCTGATCCAGAATTTGCTTCAAGTTAGTTGTAAATGAGCTTCCTTCCTTCCACTGGACAGCCTGCGCATTAGTATCACTGTTTCCAAATGACCAACTTTATCACCTTTCCCTTCATTTTGAGGCCAGGCCGTTTGCCGATGGAACTGCTCATCATGAAGCGTGTTAGGTCATCTGACTGAGCAGAGCCGCTGAGGCGCGTCTGTCGCCCTCCGGAGCTGCAGCAGCACTGAGCGGCGTGCAGGTCCCAGGTAGCGCACAGCTCTGTGCACAGTCTGGATGGATAGTGCAAACGCCACAGTGAGCTCAATCTATAATTTACTGACCACCTCGCTGCATCCTAAATAAATGAGTCGTGTTGTGTTCGCACATTCTTTAATAAAATCTACCCACAGATCAACTGGTTAAACTCTCCGATGATTTTAACTTTCTGGGAGAAGCGCGATCAAGAAACAGCTTTGTTCATATATTGATGTGTGTTTGAAGTATAAATCCAGGCCCTCAGGATTGCTTCCATCTGACAGGGAATTCACTTGTTATACAATTGGCATTAACAGATATTTGAAGAAAGCATTCATTGTGGGAAAAATATATAGTGATAAATATACCTATATTAGTAAAAGCACACTGTCTCCTTCACACAAAAATCAACATTTCACCTGACAGGTATATGTACTACTTTGTGAGATTATTCTCTCTGTTTAAAATATACTTGAGTCTTACAACATCTATCTAGTTTCTATCAGATGTATCTCTTAATTGGTGTGCATTTCATTCTTTTTAACATTCATGCATTCAAACTAAAATATTCTCATTCAAGTATAAATAAATAATGTGACGTGATCACTGAGGAATTCTTCATGAGATATCCTTCTATTCTAGTAATATTTGTACTGATATGACCAACATTAATTGACCAGATTGTGCAGGGATACGTTTCACACTTTTGACTAGTGTTATGAAATGTAAGTAATATCACCAGAAGAACATTTCAAACAAAATCAAAAGAATCTGTCATGCCTTCAAAGGCTCAAAGTAACACTCAATAATAACCGCAGGAGCTGTGGGTTTTTGACGTGTTTTCCATCTTGAAACCAGAAGAGGCCACAGAGCGAGATCATTAACTTTGATGTGAATATAATGAATGTAGCCAAGGGCCATTAATGAGTCAGAGTTTTCAAATAAATCTTGAGCGTGATTCTTTAACTTTTAAAATTCATTTTGTTACACATTCCCCATTCCCACGTCATACATTTTATGCATCCGTGTTCATCTGGGATGTAACCTCCCAAGATCAAACTAATTGATCGATTCATCTGTCGGTCAGCAATCCGACGCCGTGCTTGCATCCCTTGTGAAAACATACACAGAGTGTCCTTAAACTGAGCCTCCCATCCATTCTATTCACGCTGAGGTGAGATGGATGATTTTGGACTAAAGTCGCTCTGTGGTCATGGAGAAATGGTTTAATCATGAATACGAATTCTACGCTGCTGTTCTGTAAGCTGAAATCGGCGCTGGAGGAATCTTGCGGTCAGTGTGTCACCAGATTATGGCAGTGTTAATAAGAGAAAGGTTCTAATTCCCCCTCTGAAGGTCTGAGAGTCTGTGAGGGAATCAAACCACAGTGGGGCCAATGGGAGATATTCATCCACATCTATGAATCATTCAAATTGCCTAATTTAAAATGTTTATGTAATATTTTTTTTATAAGAAAATGAACTTTTTACAATGCAAGCGATGCTTTAACCCTCTCATTAACTGCACTGGTCACTTATTCATTATCACCACGTTCAAGAGCCTCACTGCTCTTTCGACAGTTGATCTCAATATTTTCATGAAAATGTCACTAAAGTCAACGAAGAAAGCGATACGATACTCTGGGCTAACATCCGGCCCACCTCACTTACTCACTGTCGGGACAGGGGTTTGGTTGAGTGGATTCTGGGTGCACCTGTGTGTTGACGCTACCTGTGGGTGCCACCAGGAAAGGAAGGAAGGAATGAAAGGAGGAAATCAGCTCAACAACCCTCTTGGGTTCCTCGGATCCACAGCGCAGGCATATCGGAAATAACTTGTTGTGTTTACTCAGTCAGTCTTTTAAGATTTCAGAACAAAAGTAAACTAAAAAAGAAAAACACGTTTTGTCTCATATCTGAGCACAAAACAAACGGCGTAGCCGTTGTACAGTACGCTCCACAGTTTGTTTAATTAATTCGATTTGCTTTGTCTGTGTCAGCGCTAAAGCTTTTTGGACGCCTGTGTAAAGTCCTGCCACGGTAAACCTTTGTGCTTCATCAAGTGATTATTTTCTCATTAACTTCAGTCCGTACCACCAATGAGGGAAAACGTGTAATAAGGCGCTCTTTAATCAAGCGCGGTGCCATGGATGATTTGTGTTTGCTCATTTTTGTAGAAGCGGAATTGATTGAAAAGTCGTAAGATGGCATTTAGCTCCACTGGGAATCAGTTGAATTACCAGGAAAAGGTCATGCCACAAAAATAAGTCTTTATTGACAGCTAAAATCAATTATATTAAGATAAGAAGCCACACAGAGACCCTCAATCCGACTGAATGAGGGTGTCTGTGTGCATGATTTGGTTTATGTGAACTTCTTTGTAAAAAAAAAAAAAAAAAAATGCATGAAGAAAAATAAAGAAAAAATGAACATAAAAGATTTCAGAAATGATCGGCACTGCCTTTGGCTGAATCACTGGACTTCACATCGTCTGATTTGGAGCTCTGTTGAAACAAAAATTCACAGTGTAAAGACGGTTTACTGTTAGTCAGGTGCTAAAATAGCTGAAAATAATGTGTTAACGTTGATGTGTATACACACCCAAGATATATTCTATATATAATATATGTTTTTATAACACGGATAGATGAAATCCAGCGTTCTGATTGGTTGAGAGTGAGTCACAGAGGATGCATTATTCAGGTTAATGTACAGTTGCTGTTCACATTGAGACGAGCACTCAAAGTTACAAGTTACTTAGAGCGTTAGTTGATATTTTCAGCTTTTAGCTCGGTGGCGATCGCCGGTAAACCCCCCGTAAATCCGCCCGTAATGAATTGTTTTGAGGCAATGTGAGCTGTTGCAACCGGACAATTGAGGTGGACGTCACGAGCAATTTGAATGAATGAGATGGTGCAGGACCCAATGCTGTTTACATGCACTTACGGGGACTTTTTTTCTTCTAGACTGATGAAATGTGATACAAAACGTTTGGTGGCTACAACCATTTTGTGCTGAAAGGCAGATACTCACTTACCATTTATAATTCTGCTGGTGACCGTAAAGCAATGAGGTACTTGAGGCTGTACTTATTCGTCCAATAATGCAACTTGTTCGAGGGTTGCCGGCCCTTCGCTGCCTGTCAGGCCTAACTACACCCTCGACCAGATTTAGATTTGATGTGTGTTACCATTGAGTCAGCCTCACCTTGGACTTGAAGAGGAGGTTGATGACGCCCTTTGAGCGTCTGTCAGCCGTCCGGTCAGAGGTCACACAGACGGACATGCTCTTACTGTCCCTCCTGGCTCTGACAGAGTCCACCTCCTCCGCGCTCCCCAGCACTGCCAAGGACAGACCTCCAGACAGAAAAAGAAAACTCAGCATTCAGTGTCTGCCTCGTTCTTACAATGACCCTCTCTAAAGTGAATAGCTCTTCTGATGAACAGATGAACTGTGTGGTCAGGTGTCACCGGTGCAGGGAGGCTGTGTGCCGCCTGCGCTCAGCGATGCCGGCTCAGCAGGCCCGGACCAACATGGAGGGGCGGCGCCAGAGACACTTTTAACACCATGTGAAGGTGCGGCGTGTGAACTGAATGAGGCCGGTGACTGTTTTGTGAAAAATCAGCCGGAGCGGACTCGCTCCTTTGGCAGTGAGGTCAGTTACTTTTATAACATGGCATATTCCTGCCCATGGCCGCATGTGACTTCATGAGCGTGTGTACGTTGGTCACCTGTGATGGCAGGCAGGGACCTGGAGTTGGCGTTGGTTAGCGACACATTGCCTTCGTTGGGCTCGGCCAGGTTGGTGTCGCTGCGGAACTCCTGTTTCTTGGACAGCTAGAGGGAGACAGAGATCACAAGAAATTCAGCTCTATTATTCAATCACCTCTCTCTCTCTCTCTCTCTCTCTCTCTCTACCCAGTCTCACCCGTTTGGAGTCCAGCGTTTGTGTCCTCTCTCTCTCCTCCGTGATGAAGATCATGCTGCTTCTCTTCTTCTTCTTCTTACTCTTCCTCAGCTTCACCTCTGCGTCACCCACCGTCACCACCCCCTCCACCGCGCTCGCGCTCACGCTGCCGCTGGATCGCGGCAGGGTGGAGCTCCAGGAGGAGGGTGAGTCCGGGGGTATGTCCCTGTCGGGGGGGGGGGGGGAGACAAAGAGGGGTGTGAGGTGTAAATAGAAGGGGCTCAACTGTTCGTTTTTTCATATTCACGTTATTGTGCGACACAACCGCTAAACGTGTGCAACTTGAGACAAGAACAACGATAGAGACAGAAAAGACAGTGGCTCTCAAAGGGTCCACAGACTCATGCTGTCCAACCCCCTCTCGCAAACTTTGCTGCCTTGTGTGGAGAGTGATCAGTGGGCTAAAACGCCGATTTGACGTGTGTTGTGATTGAGTCCTTATAATGGCACTTTTCTATAACATGTTTTGTAACTGCTTATTTGATGAAAAATGTACTTTCTTGTTACTTGTTCTTCTGAGTTTGTATCTCTATGTGGAAATGCACTTATTGTACGTCGCTTTGGATAAAAGCGTCAGCTAAATGACATGTAATGTAATGTAATGTAATTAGTCAACGATGAGCAGGGATCCATGAGAGCTGCAACAGGGGTGACGAACAACTCGGGATTGAAGTGGACCTGACCGGTTCCTTTGGTGGTCCTCGTCTGGGTATTGGGCATTTGGGTAAAACAAAAAGGACCTAAAACGTGTTTGATAAAACTGATGGTTTTGGCCGGGCCACCTGTCTGAATGGTGCCTGGTCGGAGTTACACATTCAGATCCCTGCAGCGAGGAGATGGAGATGATGGACTGACGAAAGGTCCGCAGCACAGAGCGCGGACGGCTGGACTTCCTGTTATCCATTTCCGGCTGGAAAATAAGCATTTAACATTGTTATTTTGGACAATACTACAACATAACATTTATAATATTCTGCTGAAATGTAGTGAACGCAAAAGCAAGAGGAGTTGGTTAAGTAAACGTCACATGACTCCTGCTCATCATTAGTCGAATCGTTCCTCGAGGGCCACACACTTACAAGTTAATGACCACATTCAGCCCCATTCAGACCGTCCCAAACACGCTTTGGTTGTAGACGATTTTAAAAAGTACAGCCTGAGCCTCATCATACAGATACACCATGTTTTAGTAAAAAGTCGCTGCCCACATTTGGTCTCTTCCCCCGAGTTCTTACCAGCTCTCTCACTCCGTACTCCTTCTCCACCTTCTTCTTCAGCTGCTTGAAACACTCCTCCATGCGCTCGTGGAAAGGACGCAGGTCATCCATCACTCTCTTCCCATGGAGAGATATCCCTCCACCCAGCAATGGGATCTATGAATGCAAATATAATGGCGTCAACAGGAACAGCCACAAGAGAGAGCAAGAGATACAGTTGGTGTAGTGGTGTCCAGTACCTGCCACGCGATGAGGTCTTTGAGGCGCATCAGTTTATCTCGGTCCTCTGGGTGCTGCTGATTGTAGTCATCGGTAAAGAAGGCCTGATTCAGAGGGACAAATGAAAAACACTCAATATGTATCACTGGTCCGGCTCAGTTTGTAAATGAATTACTGACTTTGCCAACCTTAACCAATATGTTTTATTCTCTTGCTTTTATTCGTTTGTAATTAAGCCCTCACAAGGTGACACAGATATCTATAAAGCTCAGATAGTCTTCGCATATAAATGAAAAAGTATTAACGAGATGGTGAATCTTTTTCTAATCATCGTGTCAATAAAATATTATGAATACATTTTTGGGATAAAACATTAAAGCCTATTAAAAACCAGCCAAATATAAGGGTGGAAAGTTTAACACACTCCAATGGTCCAAAAGTAGCAAAAGGTTATAAATTGGATGGACTCAGTATATTTTACCTTTTCATACTTGGCAAAGCCGCCCATGACCGCTGGGTCCACGATGCCATTGAGCAGCATGGAGAGCGGGTTGATGGGGAGGGTCCAATCGGCCTGATATTGGTTGATCATGGTCAGAATCTTCTCATTGGTGGACTCCATGGTCTCTATGGCATTCTCCAACGGAGACAAGGTGGTCTGCGGAGAGGAGCACAGCGTTGGGTCAGGGGTTAAGGAACGCTTACACACAGAAGCACACAAACAAACCAACACGCACAAACGCTCACATGTTTCATGTCCTTGGCCTCAAACCAGCGCAGGATCCCCGGGAGCTTATACTCCGTGGTGAAGGTTGTGCGTTCAATCCACATCGACTTGAACAAGGGGAATAAAAAGGAGGAGAAGAAAAGGAAAGCAACAAAGTGAGTGTCGGCTCATGACAAGATACGATTATATTAGAGTCCTGTGCAGAGGTTTGTTGTACTGGAGTAATTCATGGAATGTTGGGTTACGTTGGAATTCACACATTCACACGCTGCTTATTCATTAATGGGTTTTGCCCTCGTTTTGCATTCAGAAACTAGGGTCTGTCATACAGGTGATAATCACACCATTGTAATATATACATTTAATAATAGTCTTTTAAAAAAATGTTCATATATATTTTAAATTTGTTTGCATGTGGGGAGAGTGTTCACCGAGATCCCTCAATGGTTTCACCCTTTAGAAATGAACAAATATACTCTTAAAAAAGAAAAAAGGGGCAAATGGAGTGCTAATCACAACCCATAGTTCTTAGCTTGATCTGTTTTTGGTCTTTATTCATATATTATTATTTTGTTTTTTGTACCGGCCCTCCTTTATTCATCCTTGCACATTCTAATCTAATATTATCAAATGCTAAACATATAGCCGTCGGAAGTGCTAATTTTCAACTATAAAACACTATCCTATGAACCATACCGCTATTTAGACAATAGAGAAGCACAAAATTGTTTATCAAACACTCGTGTTTTCATAAAAACTCACAACAAACTCATTGTTTGGGTCCACGGGTCCTTTCCTGACCGGTCGGGAATAATGGAAACGCTGCACATAGTTGGACTTGTAGAAGCTGCGCATGGTGTAAACAGGTAAAAGTCATATTACAAACAGCATAATGTGACAATATCAGGACGGTTTTCTTCTTCAGTGCATATCATTTTACAGGAAGTCACATTTTCTTTATCAAAACATGAAGCGTGACAAAAGACGCTGTTTAACAGACTTGATAATCTGATCGGGAACAGGTTTGTTCTTCAGGCGAGGAGGAATCTCCAGGACCGATTTCACTGTGAAACACTGGATATCTGGTTCAGATCACTCAGGAAGAAATCCCCACCGCGTGTTAGAGGTCATCTCTACATCCCTGTGTCAGAATATATGGTCCTATAACTGAGATACAACGACGACCTCAAGCGGCTGGGTTTTATTTTAAGATTAGAGCCATAAGTGTAAACAATATGTTCCCCCTGAAATCATAAAAGGGCTCTAACATTACTGTACAGAGAAAATACTACAAACCAAACACGCCCAATAATGTCAAACCGGAGGAAACATATTCTTAAAAGATTTTTAAAAAGCAACAAAAGCGTTATCAAATCGAATAACGTAATCTACTCTGGTGGAGTCATTCAAACAGTAACGTTACTTATTACATTTTCAAAAGTTAGTCAATTTACTTTAGATATTCCTGTTCTCCATACATCTATACATGAAACGATACGGAACAATTCCCTACAGCCGCTACCGTCCTGAAGGGGGGAGTAATGTTTGCAGAAGGATACACTGCAGCGGAGAGTTCCTGATGTCGTCCCCCGGGATGGTGGTGGTGTTGAGGCGCACGGCGCTGGGGAACTGGCTCATCAGCTGGTTCTGGAAGTCCTCTCTGCGTTCATACTCCTTGCCTCGGTGGATAAACACCTTGTTCTGCAGCCACAGGAGATGCGCTGGTGTTAAGAAACATACGGTTTGAGCCCTTTTTTTCCCAGGAGGACACAGAGTGGAGCTGGTAGACACTGCGCATATTTATCAAAGTGCGCCTATACATTGTCTCCTTTCCATACCCCCCCTCACACTCATTACCCCACTAGTCAAACACATCTACAACATATAGGAGCTATAAACAGTGGAACATTTTGTTTTCTACAAGGTTCCCGTAATGTACTTCACGTCCCATTGTGTTAATCATCCCTCTGATGTGAACCACTGCTACAAGTTGAATAGCTTAGTGCAGTGCTAAAAAATGCATATGAACATATTCTTATACAATATGATTAATTACAAGGCAGCCTCTGTGACTCTAAGGTGCTGCTCACCCAGTGTGAATCCGTTTGCTTCTATTCACACTTCACTTTTAGTACCAACAAACAGTGACAAACACCAACCCTGAGGAATGGAGGGTAGCCCTGGCCGTAGTAGCCCACTGCAAAGTAGTCTGGTTTTGGCCTCAGGATCTTCATGATGTTTTCATAGAACTTGGCTTGTTTCTCCTGCCGAGCAGGAGGAGAGAGAGAGAGAGAGAGAGAGAGACAGACAGCATGCGTTCAGAAGACAGCTTCAGATGTCAACTGTGTGCAGCCGCAGCATCGTTATCAGCCTGCGCCAGTGACACAGCGACTCTCAGCAGAACAGTGGGACTCTGAGGGAGATAGATGGAGCAAAAATAGGACGCGCGACATCCAAGGGCACCGTCTGCGAATTTAAAGAATAACATGCGTGCTACATTAGCAGAGAAGGCCACTGCTGCAGTCAAGTGAAGGAAGTGAGTTGTGTAAAAAGTGGATGGAGAATGGATCAAATCAAGTCTGCTGTATTGTTGAAGCAAGGCATGAAAGGGACTGGGAAGTGATTGAGAGGACAAAGTGCTGAGTTGGTAGTAGTTGCTGATGGTTTCCAATGAAAAATCCTGCTTTGCATGTGATCATTGAGGAAGCTTGAACCGGAGCTCTTCACAAACGATTTGTTTCAAAGGAGGACTTGAAGTGTCAAAGTAAGGTTTCATTTTTGAATATGGGTGAATGGTGGCGCTAAATCATCGCTAGTAGAGTGCAGATGTCTAACTTCAAGTGGAAAACTGCTGACTGGGAATAATATTTTCTGAGTCACAGACGAGCAGCTGTTAAAAAACGGGTGAACTTTAAGTGAGCTGTGTTACTGACGCTTCTTCCTTTGCTTCAAACACGCTCCCTTTGACCCAGGGACATCTATAACATATGTATGAATGGAAGTTAGGAGGAAAAGGGAGGAGAGAATGAAACGCAAAGGAAAAAACCCAGTGAATGTTTGAGAAAGTCGTGTATTACCAGTCTCTTGCTGAGCAACTCGTAGTCAAAGATCTCGTTTTCGTATTGTTCTGCAAGCTCCTTACACAAAGTGATGGCCTCCTCCCACATCTAAACACACACACACACACACGGAGAGAAAGAAGGCTCTTTCGTTACACCATCTGCTCAAGGATTGGGCGCCAGCTATCGTGGTTGGATCTCAACGCCTTGCATTGCTTTCAGGGACATAGGACACTGATAGATGAATGAAGTTGCAACATGCTGCTCAGAGACTCGGACAGGAAAGGAAAATCTTAAGTAAAGAGCGCTGTTGGCCTTGTATCAGGTTTCGTTCTATAAAAGGATCTGAGAGCCAGCGAAAAAAGCCAGTTTCTGATGACAGATCAACCCTCTTCAAGTCATCACATTACTCCACGATGCTGCAGACTCGAAGCAGGCTGACCTTGCCCTTGTCAAAGTAGTCGATGATGGTGTCGTAGAGGGTTTCTTTGAGCTGCCGCTGGGTTTGTGAGCCGCGGTACTCAAACTGGGGACTGCACGTCTCATCCACCCACTGGAAAAAAGACAGAAAGAAGGTAAAAATAAACAACAAAAGAGGAGAACGCCGGAGAATCACAGCAACTCTGTTCTCCACTGTTCCATTCAGCGTTGAAAAAGAGAACAACTAAAAGATTACTTTCATTAAATCAATATTAATTAGAAGTCGAGAGCACACGAAAACATGCAACACACTGTTCATTAATTATGATGAGGCAATAGTTAATCTTCCATTACGTAAATGACAGATTCATTCATTTGGAAACCAAACCAAAGTGCACAAGGATCTCTCCGACCCTGACTTCTTTTATTATTGCAGCGCGTCTATCTGCTTCGAAGAAGAGGAGGAGGAGGATAAGAGCCCTTTTCATTACTGTGAAGCAAGTATGACAGGACTGACACTGGAGATGAATGGAGATAATCATTTATGTTTATAGAGTTGAACTGCTGTGATTTAATGATACTAGACAGCGAGAGCAGGAGAGTGACAGAGAGAAAGAGAGCGACGCCCCCTATTCCCCTATTCCTCTCCGTGGGCCTCTTAGGGTACCATTAAAGAGATGAAGAGACAAGAGAGGCCACACACACACACACACACACACTGAAATGCACGCGCTGGCGCTCACACAGGAACTAGCGCACGTGGGGAGTCGATCAGCGCAGCGAGGCACCCACAGCGGCCGGTACGAGGCCATAAACTAAACCTTGCGGCTTAATCTTTTGGAGGCCAGAGACGAGGCGACCATTTATCAGCTAATAAAAAACACTGGCGTGCTCGTGGTGGACAGAAAAGTCATTAGACTTGGCAAGACACTGGGGCCAGCAATAAAACGACAGAGTAGCACACTGTGTCTATAAATAAATACAGTAGATGCATATATAATGCAGGTGTGTGTGTGGGTGTGTGGGGGGGGTGTTCCTACCTTGAGCAGGCGAGAGTGGAGCAGCAGTGTGTACGCTGCCTCAGTGTAGTTTTCACCCTCCAGGTGAAGGTCCCGCAACTTGTAAAGGTACCTGAGAACACACACGGGTACAAACGCGCACACACACAGAGGTCATCTCACCTTTGTATGCAATGTGTACACCGCTCCACTAGAGGCCCCTGTTGGGCAACTTGAAGAGCACGTATGCATTTATTTATTTACACACTACTGCCTTTGTCAGTCGGTCTCATGCTCACATGTGGACGACATGGACAGATCAATCAAAAGAACACACGTAGAAATCTACTGTAACATGTATTACAATCCCGGTGATGAGGAAGATGGGGAATGTTGTCTTGTTTACGTATTGTTTTTTAGTTTGAGACCCTTTTTCTGTCTCCATACCCCCCCCCCCCCTTTCTGGCTTCTCCTGCTGTCAGGGGAAAAGCCTCTTTCTCACAGCCAGAGGCTGGACTTTCATGCTCAGGCATTGGTGACAAAGCGAGGAAGCAGCGTCTTCTAGATGCCTTGTGCATGCTTGATGCACCCTCAGGTCATTTGTTCATTCTGTCCGAGGTAAATGTTGAAATGTATTCTACTCTTTTTAACCTCAACTCTTCCTTTCTGATTCCTCTCACTTTCAACAAGTTTATGTGTGAATTCAATCTGCGCCTCCATCTTGGACTTTCACAAGGAGTTTGAAGTAACTATGGCGTATGCAAGAGGCCAATTCTTCCATCTCTGGTTGTTAGGAAAGCTTTTACACAGGGGGATAACGATTGTAGGATTCATCTTTTCAATTTTGGGATAATTTAATATAGTGGTTATAGGGCTTTATTATTACTCAATGTTAATAGTGGCCATGGGGTGCTTAAAATGTTCTCCAGAAACTCTGCCCATGTGGTCCATAACAAAAAGCACAATAATCAAACTAAAGTGTCCTCAATTTCTTGTCTGCTGTAATATCATTTTGAGATTCGGTTCCATTGGGGAGGCAAGAAATCAAAATAAATTGAATTACGTATTAAGACAGCTGCACAAATATCTCAGAAAACAAAATTGAACTGTTTGGAAAACCATTTTCTAAAGTTTCACTTTGAGTAAAGAAAGTTGAATCCTTGCATGACTGCATGAGCCAATATACTATAAGCATATGTTATTAATACACTATTACACAGTTTAGGAAATAACCAGTTGTCATGATAGCAAGAGTTTCATTTTCAACATAAATGTAAGCAATTAGGATGCAAATTTGATGATTGTTAATTCACACGCTGGGCCCAGATCCTAATTAGTTTGAGGTTTTATTATCCATGCATGACTTCTGGTAATACAGAAACGTATTTCCATTAAACCGTGTTTGCTTGTTAATGTTAATAAGCAAAATATTAAATGCTAACTGCATTCTCCACAGGATACATGGAGGCAACCGATCAACCAACGAGTTGAGCTCACATTAAAACATACAGATCACTAATGAGGGTCTATAAACTATGCCCAGAAATGTACGTGGGACCTGACGGGATCTGCAGCCCCCCCCACCCCCCCCCTCTCTCCTCCCCTCATCCCATCGTCCTCCGTCTCTCCCTCGTACCAATCATGTCTCTCTCTCTCTCTCTCTCTCTCTGCTCGCATTCCAGTCAGACTAAGAGCTGATCCTGTGGATTCTGACGTTAATTCAGTGGACTCATATAATCCCTTGTCAGATTACGGCGCAACACACAGAGAAACACACATACACCCACACTTTCAGAAGCACACGCACACACAATCATTTACAAAGCAAAAATGGACCACTTAAACGTATTTAATGTCAAAGACAGCTCATAAATACCTGATGTACATCGCTTCACGATTGATGTCCTTGTAAAAGTTCTGCAAAATGAAATGAAAAATTAGTTAAAAGTGTGTGTGGCATATTTAAAATCATCCTGAATCACTGCACTGATAACGAGTTTGTCATCTTTTATTTACTGTATGTGGAAGAGAGTTTCAATTTCAAATGAGTGTGTTAATTTGTGAGCGTGTGTGCGTGCATGCATATTTGTTAGTGAAGGAGCACAAACTGCCAGTTTAATAAAGTGTTTTAACGACGTCTCCACAGAACAGACGAGGGGAACGAACTGATGACACTCCACATCACGAGTCAGCAGACACAACCAACACACACACACACACACTCAGAAACATGCAAAACACTCAATTACTTTGAAATGAAAAGACAAAGTTCAGGGTATGAATATCTATGGCTTTAAAGAGGTCAGACACGTCATTGTTTGGATCAATGCTTTCTGAGTAGTGTCTCTCAGATGATTTTACTCTCTGTGGAACATGCAAAAGAATCAACAGTATCACCTGTGTGCATTTTTCCTCACCGACAACATAGCAGGTGAGTGCCATTGAATAATGTGTGTAATCAGCAAACACCACATGGAGAAAGCGCTATCTGCAGCAGCAACATGAGCTCACCAGCAGGAGGGATTCTTTCAGCTGTCTGAACCATTTAAAGAGAATAGCTAATAGGCAGCTGCCACAGGCTAGGAGATAAACATCTTTGTCACGTGCCAGCCACTTTGAGTCGTCGCGGGAATGTAACACGTTATAGATACCAACACAGACACAACCATTTATCATTAACCGAGCCTCCTAAAGGTTGACGCTTCAGAAATCTCTTTGTGGAATCCAAATAAAAACCGCAGATATGAAAGAACAAAAACAAGTTATGGAGCAAAAACACAATATAATATTTTATATTGTTCTGTGGAGACAATCACATGGTAGATGGATGGGATCGCTTCCTGAACGTTCGTACACGAGGGGGGGGGGGGGATGTTATTAGGACATCACATGAGAGAAAAGACAGGAGCTGATGCAACGCTCTGCAAAAACTGAGAACAAACTCAGAGATGCATTTCTGCTTTTAGATCAATCAGCACACAAATCATAGGAGGAAAACGGAAACAAAGACCTTGACATGAAAGACAAGACATGAAATCAGTGTTTTATGATTAACGGTTCAATCAGCGGGGCTCTTGCTCTCTGTTGCGTGTGAGATTATTGACCGAGGTCTCTTTGGAACGAAACCACTCTAATAATAAGTTCTCATCCATTCATCTAACTGTTTAACACAGTGGGAGAGTGTGTGTGTGTGTGCGTGACCGTCTAGGACCAGCACCTTTCCAGTCTTTCCTTTCTGTTCACTCACCAGCAGGTTGACGGTGCAGCTCATGCGGTTGTTGCGGCTCTCGTCGTTCATCACCGTACGGTAGTCGAGGAGACGAATGAGGAGTCCCTTCACCAAGGCGACAAAGTGCTGCACCTCTGGCTTCAGCGTGAGTTTCTCTGAAGCGCAGTCCAGCAGGCTGGCAGACGACAAGACAACCACCAGTTAACCGTCGGTCTGTTAAACCAGAGACGTCCAGTCTCCACAGTCAGGTTTTTAATGTAGTAGTAAACCCAGGCAAGTTGAGGTTTTAACCCTTTTCTCAAATGTTCCACCATATTTAATCTGGACTCTCACTGATTCTGATGTGCTTGTTTTTACGTACGATGGAAAGTACAACTTGTCAAACTGTGAATGTCTGCTGTAATGTTTATATTCCAATACAGAGGCCTACATGGTCTCCAGTAGCTGCATGTATTGCTCATCTCCTCCTCCACCCTCCACCTCGTGGTCCAACTTCAGGATGATCTCATTCTCAAACTATAGAAGAGAGAGAGAGAGAGAGAGAGAGAGAGAGAGAGAGAAAATAGTGGATAAAACAAATGACCCCAGGAGAAAATCAATCATGCGAGTGTCTCTTTTACTTCCATGCAGTGCCACAGGCTGTCGATGGGGTGCACAACGTGCACGTGACAGCGTTTCTTTGTGTTTTTCTAGTGTGCAAATGTCAATTTGTCTGGCAAATTGTCTCGTGTGAACATTTCTGAACACACACACACACATTTCGTGAGTGTGTTTGTGCGTTTAAACCTTGTGGAAGTTTCCAGAATGTGCGTGTTCACAGGTGATCATGTCGAAGAAGATGGGGATGGTGGCCCTTCTCAGCTCTTCTTCCGGGATCAAAGTCATCTCCAGGATGGGGCCCACCATTCCGGGGATGAAACAGATCTTATGACTCCCTGAAACAGACACACAGACCAAATGACAATGCAGCCCTAATCTGACCCATCTCCACTTGAGAAGGCACCAATGGTCTTCCGTACCAAGTTTGTACCAAATGTCACGTATAGCGAAGCCGATGAGTTCTCTCATATCTCCATATCTAGAAAAAAAGAGAAATACACATGAGACGGAAAGAGAAGTCAGCTTAGTTTAAAATCCACATTTTAATCAACACTTCAGAAACTGAGGACCCCAGTGGGGAAAATGGTAACCTGTCTCAACATGAACCAAATTGAATGTCTATCTCTGGGCATCACACGGTTTTAATAGGCGAGGGAGTGTAAACAGTAAATGCAGACTCCAAAATAGGTCACAAATGAGTTTCTCATCAGACCACAGAGACTAAGTGTGGAGAACAAGGAAATGATGTGGCCCTTCTCTCACTTGGCCAGGATCTTGTTTCGCTTGGTCGACGAGAAATGCTGCAGCTGCAGAGACTCCTGGGTGATAAATGCCACGGCCAAGTGGAAGTAGTTATTCCACAACTAGAGGGGTGGAGAGAAGCAACACACAGCAGGGATGTAGAGAGCGACACTAGAGATCTTTGACATCATGAGCCAATACCCACCAGCACACTTACCTGTACTTCAAAGTCGTTGTTATTGAGGAATTTTTGGTTCATTGTGTCTGCATAGGTATTAATGGCTCGCAGGAACACTCTAATGGAGAGAAACACAAAAGTTGATACACAAACACACACACATGTATATATATATATATATATATATATATATATAGCGCTGGCCTGCGGGGGGAATCAAACGCTTTTTACAAAGTGCATGTTGTTATCATCTGAACAAACATCAGTAAAAGAGTGGGGCACGCTCACATGCACTAAGAGCTCATACGAGCTCAGATCACACACAAAAAACAAAGAACGGGAGTGACTTCCATCCCCGCGTGCAGGTGTGTAATTGATTTGTGATTTCATGCAAGTTAAGTGGCAAATCTGCTGCGCGTCATCCAGCGCAAACCCCGTCTATCAGTTGTCGTTACTCGCGGCTGACTGACATCGCCTCTCGTTGCCCTTTTTTGGTTCCACGGACACGTTTTCTAACCTGCACATCTCTGCCCAAGAGCCAGTCTGCTGACTCCTTATCAGGTCGGGGCAGACATGAACGTGGCTGGTTCGCTTAGAGAGGTGACAAGCAGGTGGAGACCTCAAATCTCGGGTGTGTATCTTTGTGCTGGAAGTACCTGTTCTGCACCATGATCATGGCCATCCAGTCAGAGGGGTACACGTGTTTCCCAATCAGGTCCTTGAAGAGCAGGAAGGACTCCATCAGGAAGTCCTACAGCGAGACGAGGGAGAGGAGAAGAGCTGGTGTTTGCTCTGCATTTACCCGACGTCTCCGGGTGTGTTTGTGTGTGTGTGTGTGTGTGCACTTACCACTAGGTCAGAGCTCCCAGTAAAGGTTTCGATGTATGTAGCATAGTGACGATCATCCATCTGACTGAGAATCGCCGTCATGCAGGCGACCACCCTGGACTGCAGAGAAAAGGAAAAAAAAAGAGAGAGTGACTTACATGTGCACTTACATTATGTGCTTCTCAAGCCAAAGACATAGAAATCTGTTAAAATAAATAATTTCGGAAAAATGCCTTATATAGATGCCTAAGATGCTCTATTATAGATGCCTATAAGAGAATACCTTTCCACAAAGGTTCCACAAGGTTATCACAGGACCTGGAGCTAAAGGGCTCTGAGAGAAACACTGATGGTTGCTTTTAACTATGATGTTTGTATGAACAGGTTTTTACCCCTGTGTTATTCACAAATGACTGTATTCACTATGAAGAATAAATATACAGGAAGACTGGCAGCCTCTCCGGTTTCAAAATTGTCTTTTGCAGTTTAAATTGTGTGATGTGAGATTTACAAAATATATTTTGAATTCCCTCACCACAAATATCCACATGACAGCAAAAATGCAAAAAAGGCCAACAGGTTCTTGAAAAAAAATGTAATGTGTGCTTTGCTTTAAAAAAAAAAAGATAAACAGAACCAGGACCCTTATATTTTGTGAAATGCAAGAAATAGTCAACAGAAAGCGACAGTTTACACAGTGAGATATTATGGCATGGTAAAATGTAACTTTAACAGTCAAATAAAAAAAAAACATTTCAATCTCGTGAGTGAGAACAGAACAACACACAGCGGTAAAAGAGAAAACTGGACATAAAAGTAAAAGAGGCGACAGACAGGAGAGGGGGCAGAAGGAGTGAGCATCGCACTAAAAGTAAAACAGACATGAAGAGATGAGAGAAAACGTTTTTGTTCCGACTGTGTCTGAATAAAGGATCTTATGCTGAGGAAAAAAAAACCTTGAGCATGATTAAAGCTCTGAATTCAACCCTTCCACGACCAGAGGCTGAGCGCAGGAGGAACCTGGGAGGGCCGAGGGCAGAGGAGAGGACAACAGAACGGACTCCACTGCCATATTAACAGAAACAACCATGGTACAAATGTAGAAATAGTTTTCATACATAACAGAAGCTGTTTCCTAGAGGTTTGAATGGGTTGGTCATTTCACCATATTTCCCGTCGGGCCCCTAACACCTGACCCTCAGGCAACCGAGAATTAAACTTGGGGAAGCTTCAGTCTTTACCGACTTTATACCGAAAATATAAAAAGGCCCTGTTGGTATTGCTATTTCAATTTTCCAACGCTCTTATTTGTTTGTTTTTTGCATCATTTCCATCCATAAACCAACAGGAATGGCTCTCTCAGTGGTTGTTTGGAATTTGTTCTGCTGCTTAATGTTTCCTGATCCTTTCCTTTGTTGGGCTCGATTGCCGCTATGAACATCGCAAACCATCCCAGGCAGATGTGCAGGTGTTCTGCCTCATCGGGATGGCCGGGGTTTGTGGGTAAATTATTCTCCAGAGCTGTTTGGCAACACGAGGCACAGTTGCAGTATGAAGGATGGCTGATTGAAGATGAAAGATGAGCGCCATCTCACGTGGGGGCAGCTTTCATCTAATCAGAATGAGCTCAGCTTGTGTGAATGTGTGCCCGCACTTGCCTTCGTTCTAATAAGAAAACATACCTCTTTTTTAAGTCACACAGACACACACACACACACACACACACACACAGATGGACCTCACTCAGTTCATGATGTCTAAATGTTCACGGAAGTGTGCGTGAGACCACCTCCATCCTGCTTTCAACTTTCTCGCTGCAGAGTAGCGACAGCAAACTCCCTCATTCAATCTCTCGTCCCCTCTTTTCCTCCTCGCCTCCCCCACACACGCGATTCTTCATAGCGAGGGCCGCGAGTAAAGGTTGAGGTTTATATTGACTGTTAATAATGTCTTTATTCACTGAGAGCCACTAAAAACGCGGAGAAATAGTGTTATTGACAGTTACCCTGAAAGTATAGCAGTACAGAGGATGAATCACTTCATCTTCTCCTTCGTCTAGTGTGTGTGTGTGTGAGTGTGTGAGTGAAGGTCACACGTTGTGTTGCCCCACTCCTGAAGAATTGTTCTTCTCCGACGCCTTCTAGAAACACACACAGACACAAACGCCAAATGTCTGGTCATCAGGTGTTTGTGTCCTCACTTATGAATGTGTTTCATCAACACATTACATGACAGGCAAAGAGAGAGAGCGAGAGAGAGAGAGAGAGAGAGAGAGAGAGAGAGCAAAGGCCTTACGCAACAGGGAGGAGATTACTGACTAAACAGGACACAAATGCTGGCGAGGTCTGGGGTTTCTCCCCCCTCCTCCTCCTCCTCTCTCCATCATTCATCCATCCATTTCCTCACTCTGGACACTGTCATTAATAATGTATTTTCCAGCTTTTCACATATTGCGTCGAAAAGGACAAGCACCTAAAAATTCACCTGCGAGACTAGCAAAGCATCCATTGGCGACGTTGCCCATTTCTACACCTTATTGTTTGCTTGAGTAAACTTCATTGTTTTATTGAATTCATTATTTTAGCTAAATCTCTTGCATGGACTCCCTTACTGGTTCACTGAGCCGGTTTGCGACAACATCCTGTTGTCGTTGTTGTTGTTGTTGTATTAAATCACTCCATTAATCCGCTGTAGAGAACAAACGTCAACCGGGGAAGGCACAGCCGTGATGAACATGGCAATAAAGCCACAAAATGATTGTTTGTAACTCACACACACACACACGACACCATGTGGTCACGGATAGAGACAAGCTATAACATCACAGCAAAATCGAATTAAAGTTAGCAAAGTTTTCCACTAAAATCCACTGACAGAAAACTCAGCAGCGAGGGACAGCAGAAATGGTATCAGGCCCAGTGATGCCGTTCACAGCCCTTCACCCTGACGCTGCGCACCTCCTTACCCTTTCATTTTCTCTTTCCCTCCTCCCTTTATGCTGCTCTGAAATGTGACACTTCACATAAAACGTAAATACAAACAAAAGACAGTGGCACAGACACACACACACACACACACTCGATCACTGCACCAACGCAGCCACACTCATCACTCTGGAATTTAAGTCCATAACACACATTTTGCCAGACAGCTGGCGGAAGGTAGAGGGGGGTCAAAATAGAAAGAGAGAGAGAGAGAGAGAGGTGGGATTACGAGAGGCTGTGTGTCTCAGGGTGACGTGACGCCGTGTTTGTCTGAGACACAGCGAAGAGGACGAGCGAACATGGAGTTTGAATCTCAGGGACACGTTGAAGACGAGATCAACGGGTCCTCGGATTCACACCTACCGCTCATCCACGGAGAGAAAGGATCAGGTGATACGAGACAACAGAACGCAGGGAGGGAGATAAAGGGAAGAGGAATAACAAGAGGGGAGGAGACGAGGAACTTAGTCCCAAGGTCGCTCAGTGTACTCACACGCCTCCTCTTCCTCAATGACAAACCTCTCATCCCCCGCCCCCCAAAATGAAATTACTGTGACCCCAGAGCTTCAGCCAACTTTCTCATGCTTTGTCATCATTGTATGTGTATATGTGTTGTACTGCACTCGCACCGCTTATGTAACACACACACACACACAAACCATTGCTTGCCTCATCAGGGGTCAATAGGAACACGACACAAGGTGAGTGAAGCACTTTGCAGTGGCGCATGCATCACCAGTCACATTCAGGTGGGGGAAAGGTCAACGGGACACACACATACACACACACACACACATGAAACAAGTTGTCCATACAGACAAGACACCGAACTTCTAATTCAAACAGTTTTACTATATTAGTGAGAACTTGGTGTACATCTATTTCACTTATTTCAGCCATCGGACGTCAACTTTAAATGAATGAACCTGATGAGCTCTGATTTTGAGGTTAAAACTTCACTGGAAAAGAAAATATTCTTGCGTTGGCTGATGCATAACGAAAGAGGAAATCATTTAGCGAACAGTCATGCCGTGCACAAAAAGAGAGCCGTCACAATTAAGTATAATTAGAGCCTGATGCTGTATGGCGTTTAATCTCGCGTTCTATTCATCTGTTTTTATTTTTTTCTTGTCTCAAGAAAAGAAAGCAGCAGCATCCCTGGCCGGTATGGATAGAAGCAGAAAAACAAAGGAATGACAGAGGCAACGAGAGGGTGGGAAGTGGTACAGTCAAACTCAGAGGATGAGGCGAGTGTGAGGGATGGAGATTATAAAAAAAGGAGGAAAGAATGGTGTGAGGAGGCTAAAATGGGGCAAAGAAGAGGGAGGACAGCGACAAAACCAGCTCAAAGGGGAAAGTCGGGTGAAGCAACCAGGGAGACATTGAGAGGGGAGAGAGAGAGAGAGAGAAGTGATGCTAGAAGGAGTTTGAAAAGTTATAAATAAAGTGACTGATAGAATCGACTGTGTGCTCCTGTGTGCGCACAGGCAAAGGGTGCGTTTGTTTGGGTCCTGGCTCGCCTCCCGGGAGCGGAGACGTCTGTGCTGCCAAGGTTTTACTGGTTCTACCACCATGCCAGGGTCACACACAAAACAGGGCATGGGATTAGCCACCATTAAAGTGACAGAAATGGGGAAGTGAAAGAGAGACAGTCTGGAGGAATTCAAATCATCAGTATACAAGAGGTGAGAGCTGAGGAGATAAAGGGGTGAGGGGGAATAGCAGTAGGCATAGAAATAAATGAGATAGAGTTAAATCAGAGTGAGAGAGAGAGAAAGAGGGAGGGAAGGAGAGGGAGGGGAGGGAGGATCACTGGGCTCCGCCAGCATGCAGGGATCAGTAGCAACAGAATGAGAAAGAGAGAGAGAGGGAGGGAGAGGCTGGAGCGCTAAAGGGTCGGAGCAGAGCGCACCGGCAGACTTTAGGACTATCGGAGAGAGACATGGAGAACAAGCACGCGGACTAAAGGGGAGGACAGGAAAAAGGTGAGTGACTGAGGAAGGCAAAGGAAGACAGTTGTTAGAGGAGATTGAGATGTGTGTAATAAGTGTCTGTGTATGTGAGTGAGAGCAGAGAAGCCTGAAGGTTTCCCCTTTTCGTTTACCGTGTGGCTGGCGGTTATAATTATTTATTTGCAAAGCAGCCCGTTCAAGATCCAAGACACTGGAAAGGATTTGAACGGATGCACTGTTGTTTGTATGGAAGCGAGCCACAGAGACCCAAATGGATTAATGAATGAAATCCTCAGGTTTAACCTCTGGACTGTGGAACCCTCCTTAACAACATAAACAACACGTTTGGGCATCTTGCTTGTACACAATCAGTAGCTTGGTGTGTGCATCCACTTGAGGAAGGATTATTATTATATATATACTAACCGTTCGTATGCACATTTCTGTTTAAAGAAATAGTCATTTGTGTGCGCATGTATGTGTGTGTGCGGGTATGACTGTGTGTGTGTGTGTGTGTGTGTGTGTGTGTGGCAGGTAGGTAATCCTACCCATCTGTCACAGAAGGATTTGCTGCATATGATTACGTCTGTGAGTGATTATGTGCATAGCGCTTATTTTGTGTTTCACCGCGCAACATCAGTCAGAACTTTGGCTTTCCATGAGGAGTCCAAAGGCATCTTTCAATGTGCAACGTGTGTGTGCATGTCTGTGTGTGCATGTCTGTGTTTTTTTTGTGTTTGTCTGGTGACCATTAGCTATTAAAAGCTTGAGCTAGTGTACCTTAATATGGGATTATATTGCAACGAGTCTTCTGTCATATACTAATGCAGCTGTTGAGAAATGTGTACTTTGCTGTTATATAACCTCATCGGTCAGCTGGGAGCGTGAGTTAAAATTAATGTTTGTTGATGTGCAGGTGTGTTTGTGCTCGTGTTACACAATCAAACGCTCTTCCATTGGCACAGACAGACAAACCAAGTAAGGAGATAATTGTCGTCTCTTTTCTTTTTTATTCAGTTGAGTATTATTTCATTATGTTAAATAACCTTTTAGCAAAATCTCTGCATGATAAATAGGTCACAAATACGGCTATAGTCCTTGATTGTTCATGTTATGTGTGTGTGTGTGTGTGTGTGTGTGTGTGTGTGTGTGTGTGTGTGTGTGTGTGTGTGTGTGTGTGTGTGTGTGTGTGTGTGTGGCTACAAATACTAGGTGCTTTTCTGTTTTCTTCCAGGAATGAAAGAATGATGCAATCTGCACTAATCAAATCTCTACAGATTCCACTTTTTCCGACGAATGAGAGTTATTCATTTTTTTCAAGTGTTGTATGTTTGCTTTTAGTCCTGAACTGAGAGAAACCAATCAAAACTTTAATTATTTTGGCAATGTTCGAAAAAAAGTCTGTCGATGTGCTTACAAGTCATTTACATGTCTCATATTCAAATCATACAAGTAGATAGAACACGCATATGGTAAACAACTGCAGCATAGAAATCATTTGAGGGTATAATGCAAATTAGAGGCTGTGGAAAGCCAATCAATAGGTGTGGACATTTAACGGCGTTGGCTTTAATTGCACCACTTTTCTCCTGAGATTGACGGCTGATGGGGAGAAAGAGATATAAAGGTTAAAGGAGTTTGACAGCGAGAAAGAGTCTGTAGGTACTTTCATATGTGTCCTTGTGTGTGGGTGTGTGTGTGTGTGTGTGTCACACACACTGCCAGGTGTGAAGAGACGATGAGATGCAGTGATAGAGAAAAGGACTAGAATGTCAGAAGGGCAGGGAGATGGATCAGGGAGAAGGAGGGAGGTCAGCCAGGGCAGCAGGATGGACAGATGAGAGACTGGGGGGTGGGGGGGGTAATGATGGAGAGATTGGACGGGATGTGTGGACAGGATGAGTGATAATGGTAGGGGACAGAAAGATGAGATGATAGATGAGGATAGTGAGAGGAGAAAGCAATGAGGGAGTAAAGGCAGGTGAAAAGGAGAGATAAAAAGGTGACCGATAGAGGCAACTAAAAGAGGGCGGTGTGCAGTGTGAAGAAAAAAAAAAGGAAAAGAATGGAAAAACAGACCAAACAGTATCACAATCTATTAGCACACTGATAAAACGTGTGTGTGTGTGTGTGTGTGTCTTGATGGTTTAGATGATCTAGTTTTCCACTTAACCGTGTTTATCTCTCACTACCCCATATTTGTAGACAAATCTCATTCATATTCAGTTTCACGATGGATTCTCGGCTGCGGTGCTCAGCGAACACACAGAACAAATGAATTAAGCTCTTTGTCTGTATTTAAACCCTTTCCTTGATGGTTGTAAATACGCCTGAACCTTAAAACCAAACAGATTTATTTTATTCCCAATCTGAGTGGAAGAGGACATCACGTAGAATAATGCTGTCCTACTTTTCTCCCTCGTAAACACCTAGAAGTGGTTAAAACCTTTTCAGAAAAAAGTTGGATTTGTGAAAAAAGAGCCCAAAACGGATCCCAACACAACGTCAGCTAATTAATTAATATGTTTGGAAGTGATGATAAGTGAAATGGCCATTGATTTAAAAGCCTTAAAATGTACCGTACAACATACTCATGCGTGCAAAGCGCAAGTGAAATGGCTCCAATCATTTCTAATTAAACTAAACTGATATCACTGTTATCATTTTTTTCTCAGGGAAGCTAGTCTGCATCGCATTTCTAGAGAGTTAAATCATCTGTGGTTAATTTCATTTTCTGCCTTTGTCTTATTGATGCATTGATAATTAAAACGTGCACACACACACCTACGCATACATACACACACTAAGAAAAAGCAGAGAACAAAGTTCTTGCAAGGGCCGGGGCTGGATGCCACGAGATGTATCATATTGTGGATTTATGGTTTAAAAACCTGCCAGAGAGCTAATGACCTGACACTTGGACGTACGAACACATCAAGCTTCCCTGCTCAGGAGATTCTCTGGAGCTCAGCGGATCCAAAGCACTGACGGTCAGAGCTTGTGAAAATAACATTTGACACAGTGAGCAGAGCTCAAAGGAACGATGATACATCTCAGCCTTCAGGATTGATGTCACACTGGCCCTTTTCCGCTGGATGTAGAATGAGGGTTTTCTATCATTGTCCCATTTACTGTGATACTCCCAACACCCCACATCGGTGACTCAGTGGGGTCAAAACCTGCAGGTAGTTCTCTCTCCTCAGATCAACCGCAGGCTACCGTGTCCCATTAAAGTCTTGTTTTGCTAATGTGTCCTTGTACGCCCTTAAAATAAAAATGTATTCAGGCAATAAGGTTTGAGAGGTCCAATAATGTAACAGTTCTGGGGTGTAGTTAGGCCCGACGCGCTACAGATACATTATTGAAGAAAAAGTACCTTTATGCTTTTATAACACGGTTACCAGCAAATTAATAAATGGTAAGTAAATAGCTGCATTTCAGCACAAAATGGTTTTCATCAGTCTAGAGGAAAAATAGTCCGCGTACGTGCATGTAAACAGCATTGGGTCCCGCACCATCTCATTCATTCACATCGCTCGTGACGTCCACCTTAATTGTCCGGTTGTGAAAGCTCGCATTGCCTCAAAGCGATTCATTTGTGGGATTTACGGGTGTTTTTCCGGTGATCGCCGTCAACTAATAGTCGCGCAAAATCAAACCTGTTACTTTGAGTGCGCAGTGATATGAAGGCTCGGGTCAATGTGAACAGAAACTGTACATTATGGCTGAATAATGCATCCCCCTGACTCACCCTCGACCAAAGTAACCAGGTCAGGGATCATGTCAGATATTTGTAAAGTTTGTGATCCATTGTTGTAGAGCAAAGCCCTTTCCAATATACGCCATACTGTTTTTGATTGAGTTCTGTTTCATTGTTTGCACCGGCTTCCTTGAAGTAAAACCAGCGAGGAACATGCAGTCTGCTTCAATGAGAACCAAAATAGGATAACGCAGAGTTCGCAGAGATACTTGGCTTCTTCTTTTTTTTTTTAAATAAACACTCACCTTAGTGGCACTTCAGTGAAAATTCTGTCTAAAGTGCACTCTCTCTCTGAAAAATACAATGAAGCCAATTAAAATGCACAACAAAACAGGCTCCAGAATGCTAAGCAGGCTTCCAGGTTGTTTTGATGATCATTACTGGAGCCTTTCCTTCTCTCTGAAGTGCAGTAATAAATGTTAAACTGGCACTCGAGTCTAGGTGACAACATATGTTTAAAATGTGCACCCATACTGCAGCGCAGCTTGCAAACACCAGGGACATATTGTCATTTCCAAACAGAAAGGAAACTTAAGTATTTGATAGTGCTGCATGCGACACGACACTGGTCCATTTCCATCTGTTCACTGTACTCACCACAAATACGGGTGTACAACACTGGAGGGGGAAACCTTACATTCAGGATTCTGTGTAATTCTGCTGACTTTGGCTTTTACCATGCTCGTTCAGGTAAAGCAAAGCAGCCGTAGCCGTGATGGGGCCTGACAGCCCGTCAGCTGACCACACGGGCAGAATTTTATTGCCATCAATCACATCAAAACAAGGTCTTAATGACTAAACAGCTCACACCCATACTTAGCTGATTGTTGTGGCTCCTGAGCGAACAGCCCTCTCCAGCTTCTTCCTCCAATCATTCATAGACAAATGACTGTGCGTGTAATTATTTTAGATCGTATGCTTGGATTCATATTTGGAAGGATAAGTGACTGGTGCACACGTATTTGGGTTCATTTGGAGAGCAGCACCTTGTTCCTGCCAAGCAAGATTGCTGCAATAAATCATCGTAAATCCTTTTTGTCAACATGGAGGAATCAAATTCCAAGAAACAGAAAAAACGTTGCACCCAGACAGCAGAGAAAGACATTTTGACTACATTACCCAAAAAACTGTCTGTCTAAGGGCAGCTGTCTAAGGGCCAATAAAGCACTGTGTTGGTTCTGGTGGTGAGTGGGCGAGCGACAGTGAGTGAGAAAGGAGGGTGATTACAGAGCAGCAAAGCGAGTCTCAGTTTCCCAAAACGCACACACTTATACACACACACACACACACAGGCACGCACACACGTATCCGCCGTCAATCGGCAGTTGAAAAATGAGGCTCACCTTGAAGCGACAGAGGACTAGACTCGCTGGAGCATTCAGCGCTCTGTTACCGCTGCAAAGGCGTGGGTGAGCACTCACTTGCACACACGGACAATTACACACACACGCACACACAAGGCCTCACTCAGACTCCTTCAACTGTAGACACTTCTTGAATATCCCAAATCCACAAACTGGTAAATGAAAGGGGTTTTATGTAGAAACCAATTTCATAAACTGTTTTCATAAACATCCTGCTGTGTGTGTGTCTTAAGTGTCGGTGTGTTGAGGTGTGTGTCAGTGGTAAGAGATGCTCAAGCGCATTGATTGGTGGCAAGCAGTGTGTCCACATCCTCCTCCACTTTAATGTCACGGTCTTCATGGCACCCTCCCCTCTCCGTCATGCTTCTCCTCTTTATTCTTCGAGCAAAACACTTTTGGGATTTTAACAGAGGAAAGTGAGCCTCTTCTTCTCTCACGCTCCGTCTTACACACTCACACCAGATGCTCACGTGTCACTTTCATCTTGTCTGTGATCCTTCTCCTTCATCCGCTCTCTCCCACCTTTCATCCCTCCACCACCTTTTTGCTCCCCCCGGCGCTGCTGTCGCCCCGTTGTCCTCTATTGTCGCCTCCCCTTCATCCGCCGAACCAAACAGTCACCTCCCAGTCTCCACCCCGCCTGTCTTCTCCCAGCCAGAGGTTGAGATGTGGGCGAGATTTTGAGAAAAAGAGCAACGCGACAGAGGCAGAGGGGAGTGGGAAACACGCGGCAAATCAAAGAGAACGTGACGGAAATGGAAGAGGGGGGGGCGGTGAGTGGAAAAAGTGCAACAACAAACTCAGGTAACGATGAAAGACGAAGGCGACCGAAGGAGACTGGTCCCC
This sequence comes from Pungitius pungitius, assembly GCF_949316345.1. NCBI lineage: Eukaryota > Metazoa > Chordata > Actinopteri > Perciformes > Gasterosteidae > Pungitius > Pungitius pungitius. The sequence continues at coordinate 22,680,931 of NC_084901.1, read as the reverse complement.
AATTAGATGTAGAGAGAGGGAGAGACCAATGGAGTGGTGGAATGATGAAGAGAGACGCCTGGGAATCAGAGGAACCGACTGTCTGACAGCCGGCAGGTCAGGGGTGAGAGGGGGACATGAAATGGGCACACACACAGAAACATGTGCCCTCCCACATGCAGAGGCGTGACAGACACACACAGAGAGAGAGAGAGAGAGGACGTTTGTTGCAGCAGGTGCTCTGGTGTCTGTGGTGGTTGCTGAGGGAAAGACAAATGCATGGAAATGAGCAGCAGTGAAATTACCTTCAATTGACTCGTCTGAATCATCCCACGGCAGACTGCTCGACAACACGTACACACACACACACACTCACAGGAACATCTGCAGTCCTCATGCTCCCCGTTGCACACAAAAACTGGCTGACAAATAAACAAAAAAAAACTTCCCCTTCCATCGTTAGATTTCAACACATCTGAGTTCCTTTGTGGCTGTAGCATGCTTCCCGACATGCTCTGAGTCAGGACCCGTGTGCTTGTGCTTTTCTACCACTGGTACCATGACAACCAATTAAAAACACTCAATTATCTGACCCAATAAGCTGGGGTACTCTAGCCGTCCTTGAGCCAAATACACGGCCACAACATTCAATTAAATAGCAACAATATGTCCCTGAAGTTGAAATACTTTGATCTATATAGAGCCTTACGTAAAGCTCACCAACACAGCTGAGCACTAACCCCAGAGTGACGACACATAGATACTCCCATTCTAAATTTAATCTGTTCCCAATTCTATACAGCAGTCGATGGGCAGGCCCACCAGCGTAATAAACGGCATTCACTCAGTTTTAATAATTCATGAGAAATGAAAACTGAAATTCCAAAGAGATTGACTAAATGAATTACACTCGCTGTCAGGGAAATGAAGAAATAAGAAGGGCTAAAACGGCCATTTTCATTCTGCACGTCGTCAAAACATCACGTGACATATGGCGTAAACACAAGTCGAGGTCACACAGTCTGCATTCAGTCCGCCAGTGAGAACACATCTTTAACGAGGAGGCCACTACTGAAATGCTCATTTCCTGAGCATGAATCTGACGTCAGTCTTTGCTTTTGATACAGGCCTCCTAATGGATTTCATTTCACAGTGATCTCATGAATGTTTTAACTAACCTATTTCCCCTATTTTGCAAAGGAAAAAATGCCGTAACAACCTTGACCCAACAGCCAGAATCTGTGCTGTCATTTTGTACCAGCTGGCCCAAAATAAGCCCCTTTTCCTTTCTGTGTGCGTGTGTATGTGTGTATGTGTGCTTGTGCATATCTGTGTGTGTGTGTGTCAATAATGTGGTAAACAGGAGAAAAATAAATTCAGTTTGCTTACTGATTTATTGGACAAGCTCAATTTGATCCACAAATGAGTTATTTGGGGTTAAATAGACTATTATAAATCAGAAATATTCATAAATATTCAAGGGCTCCCCCCGATTTGGGCAGGGGTCTGATTTAAATGAAGGTGCGCAGGAAGAAATTGGCTGCAACTTCTTACCTTCTGACGTACGACATTTGTTAAATGAATGCTTGTGTTATGTGAAGAGACAATGTGGCAACCTCAATTTAGTCTCTTATTTAGTCTTTTTTGCCTCTTGATGTTTCCATCTGTGCTCATGATGTGACCCTATTTCCTCCCGAGTCAAAACTGGATGCATTGCCCCAAATTTGGCAGCTAATCATAGTATCATCATGCAAGTATTCTGATCGAAGTGGGTCTAATTTCTAACTTTTGGATTCATAAAACATTGACCAAACATAATAGTTAAAAACCCGAAGAGGCTTCAACATAATCTAACAGGCAATTAACTTCTCCCTCTCAACATATAATTAAATGAAATGTTAAGGCAACATGACTGTCTTCCTCAAAAGGAACTAACTTGGAGATTTATGATTACATTACACTCATTGAACAGATTTCAAACCGGTATTCGTGAGAGATCTTGAGGGATGACGCATCGTTTACATACGGCTGTGGGAGGCAAACATAATCTCATTCGAAATGCGTCACGCTGTGTCATCACGCCATGAAAGACCACCTGCAGTCCAAAACTAACCAAAGACATAATGACAAATTGTGACTAGAGACATAAGCTATTACTAGTTCTTCCAGCTCCTTCTAAAGAAACAAACTGATGAGATTTAGGGGTTTTGCCTCTGTGACTCCCACCTCAGAGGTTGATGGTCCTATCGATCTGGTCACTGTTCGCCTTCGGTATTGGTTGAAGCTTTTATTTGGTGCTTTACCTGTCCAATGTCTGTGTCTTCTTGCTAATCTGACAAGCATTCCCTGTCTCCCTTCTTTCTCCTGTCGTTTCACTCCTTCATTGCGCCTCTCTTTTTTTCTCTCTCTTTCCAGAACAAACCTACGATGCCCGTGGACGCCGTCCAACTCATCATCTGCGGGCCATCGGTTAGAGGCCGAGAGAAGCCTCCACTGTGATGTCCAATCAGTAGTATCTAATCTTGTGAGGAGGTCATTAAAGGAAGAACATTGAGAGTTAAAAATCGTATTGGATATTGACTTCCTGTCTCCAGCATTGACACACAAACCCCCCTCACACTACCTCACAAACCCACTACTTCATTTGGCCAACAAAAGCTGGATGCATTCTGGGTTTAAATTGGGTATAATCCTGCAGACGTTAGCTGATGTTACGGCCCGCCTCCATCATGTTCAGCTCGTCTGGGGGCTGAGCCAACCTGCGGAGGATTATGGGCAGGAGGGCGGCCGACCCAACCAATCCAGTGCCCGCGCTGGGGGTTCCCTTGGCAGGGGTGCGATGGGGGCCGCTGTGCAGTGTCGGTGTGCAAACGTCTCCCGGACTGCGGACTATAGCCTCCATCAAACGACACGGCAGCCAACCAGCCGACACTCAACGGCCACACACCATGGCGACGGGCAAAACGACGTCAGCGGGGAAACCGGGAGTCATTGGGAGTGACAGCAACAGTATGCCAGTGTCCAAGGAGAGGTCGCAGAACGAGATCAACAGCCTGACACAGGGCAACATGGCGTCACAGGGGCCGGGCAGCCGGGTCTACTGCCAGGTCAAAACAACAAACCCCACGGACGCTAGAAACAAAAGGACAGCTAGGTTCACGAATGGCAGCGTGGTGGCCTCCGATGCAGTGGGAGGAGTTTGCAGCGAAGGGGAGGAGCCGGCCATAGAGAGGAGGAGGCTTCAGTCTCTGCAAGGAGAGGGCCAGCGCTCTGTGCTAAAGTCCGGGAGCGCTTGTACGACCGTTCACGCCACCCCGCCGCGGCCCTGTCGGATGATGCCGACTTCCCCACCCAGCCTTTGTGGCACGTGTGGGAGGAGGCGGTCGCAGATTACACCGTGCACAGGCGCATGTCGCAGGAGGGCTGTCAATCAAATAACAGCCAGCCAGACTTTACCGAATCCGCCACGGAAACCCAACAAGTCCAGAAAAGGATCCGCTGCGGACCCTCAGCAATGCACCAAAAACACAGAGGCGGCGAACCCCCCCACGTGCGCATCGGCGAAGGCTCCTCCAGCACCACAGCTTTCACACACCATACCAAAAACACACAGCTCCCACTCCAACCCCACATCAAACAACCAGAGCAAGTCCACACAGCAGGCAAGGCCGCATTCGGCAGACTTTACTCATTACAAGGACTCAGCCACGCAAACAACAGACTCAAAGGTGCACAACAACACAGACACGAACACAGCTACCACGCACACGCAGCACCCACAAACACCACCTGCGGCACCTGCCGAGTCCCGTTTAAAGGACAAACAAAAGTGCGACTCGGCCGACAGGCGGTGCGATGAAGCGCTCACACACCCACACGCGTCGGTCTCGATCCCTTCTAAACAGACAGCTCCGGTCCTTCACGGTGACTTGAAGTCGACCGACACTACCCATGCTCTCCCGCCGAAATGCTCTCCGAAGCCTGCTCGTTCCAAACCGGCCACACCTGTAGCACAACCCAAAAACCCTCAGGACCCCACACACACGCCTAAACGGGCATCCTCGGAGCGGATCAAACTCAAGGACTACGCAAAACTGAAGAGCAAATCGTTTGAGGACCAGGCTCCGCCCTGCAGGACTCATGTAAAAGCACAATGCAATGGGGCGCCGGGTCGGACGTTGTTTGGACCGGCGGGGATGGCACCACGCGGGCTGGAGAGCCAGCTGCAGAGTGTGGAGGAGAACCTGCAGTCCAATCAGGAGAAGATCAAGGTGCTTCTCAACGTCATTCAAGACCTGGAGAAGAGCAAGGCCCTCAGCGAAGGGTGAGAGAAGGGGAGTAAAATGCGGGAGACAGACATGTAGAAGAGAAAAAGGGAGGCATGAAGATGGGGATGAAAATTTTAATTGTAAAAGTGTTTGAGTGGGAGAGAGTGAGAAGACGAGAGGGTGTCAAGTGGGAGCGCTGAGACTAAGGAGAGAGTACATTTAAGGTTTTATAGCAGTACGTACCAGTAGGCTGTCATGTCCGTGTAATAGAACAGAAATGTCAGGCCGGTAGATAATTGCTGTAGTGTGCGTGTGTGAGATTGATGTATATGTCATACGTACCAGCCTGTAGATCTCCTCTTTTCCTTCACCTTCAAGGGTATGTAACCCAGTGCCCCAGAGAGACACCTTAGCTTGACACCAAAGCAAACTAATCACTTCCATTTTCTCTCTCCCCTGTTGATTTTTTTCATTCTCAAATTCTCCTCTTCTACTCGACATACATGGCTTCTCTCCTCCCCACGAATCCCTTCATTTCATTTGACGGGCTCTCCTTTCCCAGAGGCTCTTTCACCTACTTGAAGCTTTTCATATCCTGATTTCACACTAACCATTCCTACATTCTTAATAGATCCCCCCCTCTTTCTCTTCCTCTTTATTTCTTTTTGCACCTGCGCATGTGAATCACGCCTATAGCCACTAAATCAGTAATGTCCCCTCTCACCATTTTGAGATTTCCCCCTTCTCTCCGAACTTGACAACCTGTCTCTCACTCTGCACTGCTGCCATGTGTTGGCTGTCACTCTTGTTTGTTTCTCTCGCTCCCACTCCTTTGACTCCTCTTCCTCCTCTTCACTATTTCACCTTCAATGTCAGCACATTTTCTCCTGTGGTTGATGTCTTTCTCCCGTCCTAAACCCTTTCTACCATCTCTTGCCAAATGTATAACCATTGGTTGTTCTCATCAGCTCCAATGACCTTCCTTGAGTTGTTTTGATGTTGTGAAGTGAAATAATTGTATGAATAATTGCTTAAAATGATGATCCTTTATCCACCTACACAGCCTATTTTTTACTTACTCAGCTTTACCTGCTTCTTTATGTTTAGTGTTACAATATGTCTTTAGACTAATCCTTCTCATATTAAACCTTGAGAAATTCAATTATTGTAAGATGTAAAATAAGGCTTCTAAACTGTGTAGTGTACCCGCTGGCCTGCTTTGTGTGAGTCACTGTGTATATTCTCATTCCTCAGTACGTGTGTACGCCTCATTATAAGTAAGTGACAGATAGATGTCCAAAGGCACACAAAACAGAAGGGGAGAGGCGGAAAGGGATAAGGGCAGAAAGAGTGGGGAGGTAAAGATAAACAGCGAGAAAGAGGGTCTACATGCGTCTGATGCTGTGCCAGAAATGAGAGCGCTTCGAGTGAGCTGCTGTGATGAAAGCGTCTGCTGAGCAAAGAGGTTGTCGCTGTCCTTGTTTGCTTTTCTCGCAGATAGTTGTGTTCTCTTGTGCCATTTGTCTATTATAAAGACTGGTAAGGGTGGGTGGTGGTGGGGGGGGGGGGGGGGGGGGTAATGCCAGTCACACAGTGTCCCTCCATGTAATCAAAAAGTCTGTTTTAGCAACACAAATGAGATAATCTCCCATCTGCACAGTTCAGTAGAGGGGCAGCCAAAATCTCTGGGCAAAATAAAGTGTCCAAATTAAACGGCAGTTAGCATGCGATGTTTTCCTCCGACTTCATTTCCCAAAGAGGCTCAGGCTGCGCACAGTAAGCTTGATCCACCTCAATCTTAGTTCTTCTATTTGCACACACCAATTGGGAAAATAGCTAAGGAGTATATACAAAGGCAATGCTCAATGGAAAAAATGCAACATCAAACTTGTAACGTTTGGCTCCCAACCTACGCAGCCCCTCCGTGCTTGGTGGTTATTTGTAGTATATTGCACGCATCAAACACCACAAGCTAATTTGTGCCCTTTGACAAGCCCCAAAGAACACCGCTGATGTTGCTGCATTAAGTTCGAGGGTCCAATAAGAGAGAGCGAGAGAATGTCCAGCAAAGAAAAAGTGATCTTTCTTCCAGCTTCCTCTGCTGTTAAACATGAGCATGCAATGTTAGTGCCGAATATTTTGCACATTTTCAAAGATGTCAACTAAATAAAAACACAATATAATTCTATACAAAAGGTATGTTTTAGACCAGATAAGCATGTTTATTTGATGTTCTACTGCGAGTGTGCGCAAATGTTTTGCATGTGTTGTTTCTGCAGTCGCAGCTCGTACAGAACGGGTCAGGACATTAACAACTGCCCTACCTGCCAAAAGACAGCCTGCATCATCTACAGGTAACCCGATCGAGATAATGAGCTTACTGCATTACATAACACAACAATGACAACTCACTCTCTCCTGCAGCAGAATTAACAGCCCTGAAACTTCCCTGACACGGCCGTGTGCCTTCGCTACCCATGAAAATGTTGCATTTCACATGGTTTTTCTCCAACCTTTTCCATTTTTTTCACTTATTCAGCAGATGTATCTTTATCATTTTATTTTTCATTAGCTTTTCATCCTGGTATCCAGCTGTCTCTGCCCTTTCTCCTCATCTGATAATTGTGCTACTTGTACAACATATCCCTATTACACAAAACATGTGAGACTATGAGTAATCCGCCTCATCAATATTGAAAAAGATTAAACAGGGACGTCCTCTGCAGGAAAGTTATTTACACATAAAAGAATCTGTGCAAACAAGCAAATTAATTGCACACCTAAATGATGTGTCTTTCGCGCTCCAGTCATCCTTTGGGTGTGTGACCTCAATAAGTAATTTCATTCCTAGATCCTCTGCAACCTCACAATCTGATCCCACATACTGTGGATTAATCCTCCCATCACCTCATCCCACCCATCCCTTCTTTTAATCATAACATGCGTGATCAGGCTCTGCTACTTCTATCCCTAACTTTCAATCCAACTGGTTTCTGCTGTACATCCTAGCCTCGTTCCATCTGTGCTGTGATGACCTTTGCCCCGCTGTCGACCAACCTCCATGACTGCGCTCCGTCTCACACAATCTGGAAGTGTGTGGTTTACCATCTACATCGGCTCAATGGAGAGCACAAGAAAAATGATAATATCTACTCGCTGCCGGGCATTCAAACCTCCTTTTCGTCCTGGTTTAGCTGGTTACCAAAAGACAAAAGCTATGATTGGAATTAAATCTGCTTGTTTTTCAGTCATAAATAGAGATACATCTCTCTTGCAGGCCACAGGGGATGTAGATACATGTAGAGACAAGGCCTTCATCTCTCCAGGTTTTCCAGCAGCTCCACATGCATACTTCTGTATTCTCACTTCTCCATCTCTCACACAATTCTCCAACTCACGCTTCCTCCGATTCTCTCCTCCCGTTGATCTTAATTTACACAGAAGGATCTTTGTCAAAATAATAATGCACTCCAAGGGGCAATGACTGTCACATGTCGACATACTATTCCATCCATAAATTCATGAAGAGGTCGACAGATGGGAATGAATGTGCATTACCTTCCCCCACTTTACACAGCATCGCAATCGAATGCAAACAAAGATGAAACACCTGCATTGCAGCAGAAATTGTACATAAAAAGCATTGTTCTGTTTTTATTCAAATAGCCTGCTCTTAAAGATGCATTCCCTCACATGAATATGATGCAACTGCATTTTGAATAAGCAGCAGAACAGCGAGAAAAAGATTCCATAAAGCATCAAAGCTTTGAATATATAATACAGTATAGACTTTCAAGATTAGACCGATGTATTTTCAATCTGAAGAGTGTGTTGCTGCATAATCATCCAATTCAGACATTTTATTTTACGCTCCACTATCCGTTCATTTGTTTTGCACCAAGCAAATACTTCATGCATACACAGAAGCTACTCAATCCACCAATACAAGTAATCAGATTCTATTGCTTGACGCAGGTGCAAGCTTTACATTTGCATACCAGTAATGGCTTTGACAGATAATCAGAATCTCCTTCATATTGGGCTGATATATGAAAAGAAATGATTTATTTTCATATATTGGCATAATACTTTCAACAATTCAGCAGAAGACATTTTTGGATGCACATTCTGACAAAAACAAGTCAAAGTCAAAAGCGTGCGCAGAGAGGATTCTGGGTAAAAAAAAAAGATGGCAGATCGAGGGCAGAGAGATAAACACATGCAGAAGATGAAGTACTTGTGGGACGGACACATCCATCTTAATGAATTGTCGTGGAAAAAAGTAGTTTAAGTGTGTGCTGGCTGCCTGAAGACGTTTTGACATTGTGTGTCCATATTAATCTGTATGAGGAGAGACAAGAGTATGTATGCACAACTAGTCACAGTTTTACACATAGGATGTAAGAGATGTAACATGCCAAACCCAAACCTTAACCCCGTCTCTCCTGTAGCTTTTATCCACCCTCCCTTCAAAAGTAACAGCAACAAACATTTTTCAGGTTTTCACAAGGACACACTCAACAATAACACACAACGCACAACGTTGTGAAGAGGCGGAGAAAGACGGCTTGCACACTGAATTATGGGCAGCAGCTTTTCCCAAATAACAACAAAAAAGCTCTGGTAAAGACAGAGACAGGCACTGAGGGAGCAATGAAAGAGGGGCAGGTCGAAACTTAGTGACGTGTGTGTTAAAGGAAAAACCAACACAGAAAAGTCACCCGCTCTAAAACACAAATTCAGTCGATGTTGGACAAGGGCACCACTTTACCTTCCCTTATACAGTATATAGGCTGTGTGTGTGCCTGTACATGTGTGTAATAATACAGTACTACATCACCTGTATCATTTATTCATGGCAGGCATCTCCCCTCCTCTCTGCCCATCGGAGCTTTTACCTCCACCTCTATTCACTCATCCCCTGCCTAACCCCCCCCCCCCCCGTCCCTGGTGGCACTTATCCTCTCCTCCTTTACCTCCCTCTGCCTCTTTGTGTCTCTCCTTCATGACCTGCCCTGCCCTGTTTTATTAAAGCTCCCCTTGCCTTTCATTTAGCAATCCTTCTGTCTCCTACAGGAGAGTGATCTTCTGTCCTCTCCGAGTTCCCCTTTCTCCCACTCTCAGCTGTGGGGCTTGTTGTGGAAGATGCACACGTCGGGCACCCGGGGAGCACGTGTGTGTGTGTGACGCCCTGTGCAGCTCCACCCCTGTAATCCAAAATTGGCGCACATTCTCTCACAGACAAAAAACACACAGTTACCGACAGGAGGGAAAATCTCAAAGTCCACTGACACTGTGACACCGAAGCAGGGGACACTTGGCGAGGGAAAAGAGCATGAGTGAGGAAGGGGAATGACAGGGGCATAGAAAAAGAAAGCCAGGAGGGGTTGCTTTGAACATACCACAGGAGCCAAAAAATGTCCTTTCTTTAGCTCCTCCATTTTGCAAATGCCCCTCTCCTTTTCTTTAGCTTGCTTCCCTGTCCCGCTCTCCCTTTTTATCCTCCTCCCTCCACTCTTTTCCTCCCACCGGCTTGTGATCTATTGGCGCATTAAATCACCCCCTTCAATTGCTCTCTCTCTCTCTCTCTCTCTCTCTCTCTTTCTTTCCTCTGCAGCGTAGAGCATGATTTCCGACAACAGGAGGGACGTTTCCAGGGGGTTATGGAGGCCTTGGACGGGGAGTGTGAGGTACCGGCACCCACTCCGACCAAGCCCGCCTCACCAGCCTCACAAGCCTCTTCCTTGCCCAGTCGGCCCAGCGCCAGGGCCCGTGTCAAGAAACTCCGCAAGAAGTGTTTCTGGTGGCTGTAACATTTAGAAACACGTTCTAGCCATATGATGAACGCGTTATGGGACACCAAAGGCCCAACAGTAAGAAAAACAAAGATTTTCTCTCACGGGCCTGTCGGGGTGCGTGGTGTGTGTTTAAGTACCATTGGAGCCGCGGCGGCGTCCTTTGCGTCCCAATAAATGGCACTTCTTCCACATCCTGGTGTTTGGAACTGTACAGCAGGTAACCAAGTAGGGGAAGAAGAAATGCACTAAAGATGGAAACCGGACCAAAGGAGCTGCAGTACTTCACTTTCTGAAGTATCTGAAAGGATTGTCGAGAACTAGATCCGCATTGGTTTCCTCTCTGCGGGACCAGACCTCAGCAGTCTACTTGTGAGTCACTTCTGAGGATGCGATTTTCACACAGTAATTCCGTAACAGAGAGATGAAGCATTGCCACTTTGGATTACAGACGGCCATATTGTTGTTGTCACTTGGCTGAGTGGCTGTCTGAAACAGATGGACCGATGTACGAACGGATCAAAGCCAAAGGGGATACACACTACAGCTGGGTATGAATACTCCCAACCATTTGGGCTAAACGGCATCCATTAGCAGGGGAGTCACAACGAGTCAGAAAATCCAAACAATCTAACAACTGATCGACGTACCGTCTCTTTAGACGGCTTGAAAGGCACAATCTGAATGTATCAACAACTGAAGAGCGAAGAGGATATGAGTGGAAAATGAGCCGACGAGCTCTCGAGACACAAAGAAACAGCTTGCTGGGTGGATATCGGCTTCTGCGGAGCAGTGGAGCCTATTAAGACTGTGTTTAGAATACATTAAGAGACAGTGAGATATGCCGCTGATCTCTGACTGACAGGCCGTGTCAGATGGTAACACGTTCTGTCAGGGAGAGTGATTGAGTCTCTCCTTTATTACCAATCAAAACAAGAGCGCTTTGACGCAAGGTCAGTCAAGTTTCAAGGGTTTTCAAGCACACACGTGCATACGAACCCATGTACAAGTGGCATATGCCGTATAGGTGTTAACACGCAGGTGCAGGATGCTCAACACACACACACACACACACAAAATACACACACACGTAAACCAACGCAAACTAGACAAGTTATTACTCCATATATTGGCCTGTAGTAATGTTTCAACATTGTATCAATAGTTGTAAAGCCTTAGCTCATGATGCCCCAATACATTGTGTACAAATTAATTTCCACACTAGCCGAAGTCCGGAGCCCACACAAATTCTGCAGATGAATGTGCTTTTGTTGTGCAACAGATGGAAAGGCCTAAATAATTTGTTTAATTTAATCTATGACTGTATGCAGTTCCACACTCTCTACCTTTTTTTTTAATTATTGCACAACACACATCCCCTTGTTCAGTTTTAATACAGCATAAATAATCATTTCCATATCTATTTAGCATTTTGGGCACAGCGCTACTGCTAGCAGTTTCATTAGGCTACAATAGAGGAACAAAAATAGATGTTAAAAACATACGGAATACATCTCACAAAAAGGCTTCTCCACTTGCTTCTGGCTGACAAGTAGCTACCAATCAGACTCCTGGATAACGCCACACTAAATAATTAACCACAACAGTGTCTGTGCTCCCATGTTGCCACTATCTCCCTGATCTCCCTCTTGTATGTGCAATAAAAAGTGTGTATTTTAAACAAAATGTGCTGGTGTAATACGTTGTGTTTCAGAAAGAATTAGAGCAGCGGACGGGAGTGGATACAGCGTCTGCTTCTTCACGTAAATCCACTTCAGAACACCCGGGAACAAAAGACAAGAAAGAAGCTTCTGCAATGACTGAGTCAAGGCAAAGGTGCATTTACTCACGATCAGAGCATGCTCGCGACCCATCGTGATGAATGTCCGGTTGATTATCCTCAGCAGAGACACCACGATGTCCTGGATATGCTGAAACGTTTCACCCTGCAAAAGATATACGGAAGAGAAAAGACAATGTTAGACATTTCTCTGACATTGTTCCCAACACATACTTTTTTTGTAGGGATATTTTGCCTTCTTGTGAATTCTCCTCACAGAGAAAACATCTATGTTTACACCCACAGTCCAAAGCTTCACTGGGCCTCTGAGAGGATGATTGGCAGATCAAATTTCAAATGCTAAAAACTTTCTTCTCTTCCGTGTTTCATTTGAAGTCTATTCAATGTTTAGAAATGGAGCCTCCCCATAAACCTTCAGTCAATCACCTCCAGTGTGGACATTTGAACCTCGCAGGCACGTGGATGTGGATTTTATTTTTGTGCAGACCTAATTTAGTATTCCTGTCTTTTGCTTTGAAGCCAATTATCTGTCATCTTTCATTGCTCCATCTGGCCAGAGGCAAACAAGAGGGATCTAACGGTCTGTTCAGACCAGCTCTTATGTAGGATTTCTTTTTGTACTGTATAAAACTTAAGGGTAGAAGATTGAGACCAAATTGATACGGAAAAATTAATATCGAAAATATTTAATGGGAAAAATTTAATCAAATATGATAAAATAATCAAACATACTGAGAAATAATACATAAACATCTATATATAGATATATATGTATATATATAGATATATATATATATATATATATATATATATCTATATATATATAGTATACAGTGTATAACATGGGCATCACAAAAAGAAACCAAAAAAATGTAATTGATAAAATAATTTAATCTAAATATAATGACATAACAAGAAGGATCTTTTCGTCATTTTATTGCTCTGCTGCACTTGGACCCTTTCAGTAAGCATTTATCTGTATTACTTTAATACTGGAAATGCAAAAGCCGGTCAATACATGATGAAAAAAGAAGAAATTGTGCAAGCAAATAAGGGAAAAAGAATAAATGATGTTGTTTGATGAACTATGTGGAATAAAAGAAACGTGCTCTGACTATAGACACATGGAAAGAGCACAAAGTTCTTTCTCAAAATAGCATCTGTATGCATGTGCATAGGACCCAACACACACACACACACACACACACACACATTGTTACAGTGAAGCGGTCAATGGAAGCTGACTCAGACTTGCCTGGAGGTAACTCATCAGTGAAGCATCTGCTGTATCCAAACACACCTTACCCAAAATGCTACATGGTGCATCTGTGTGTATGCGTGTGCAACATTGTGTGCATAATATAAACTAAGTTTGTGTACTCTTGTGTCCTTGTCTGATGAGTAAAGCATGAAAGTAAAGCTTGGAGATCCAAAAAGAACAGAAGTAAAAATACACACTTTGTGTGCATTTGCCTGTTGTGTGTATGTGTGTGTGTGTGCCGGCCTGATTGCTGATGATGTTAAGATGAAAATGAAAATCTGGTAGGCAAGATTAAATCAGTTTGAATGCACTGGATGTGTGTGTGTGTGTGTGTATGTGTGTGTGTGTGTGTAGCTATGTGCAGGTGTGTGTGTGAGTGTGTGCTGTGTCATCGGGTATTCCAACCTCAAACTCTCTCACGCACACACACAAACACGCACTCAATGTGTGAGGGAGGCGCAGCTGTTGTTCCTATAAGACACCGACTGAGAATAGACACCGGAGGAGAGCAACAAAAACGATGCACAAAAGAAAGAGAATGAATTTCAACGCATTCAAAATGAAATTGATTCAATCACTAAAATCCACCTGCCACATGTCCACTCTCTTAACGCAGCGAAAGACATTTCCGTACGCTGTACGGTGTGAGCTGACTGTCTTGTGGGATGTACATTTACAGCTGGTCATTGTTGTCAGTAGTGGGATTTGTAGCTAAATGTGTACACAAATTAAATGTATTGTGGGTTGATACACACACACACACACATTTTATATTTCTGGAAAGTTTCTCAGAGGGTTGGAAGACAAAGAGGTGAGCCACAATGCTGTTCATTATCTCCAGACTGAAGCCAGTCTGGTTTATCATCTCTATGGCGACGTGACATGGAAAAGAAAGCGTTTTTTCGGGGGTGAGCATTGGCACTCATGTGTCCCTGTCTCTGATTGTTAGCATTGTCTCTTTGTCACACACACACACACACACACACTTATATATTCCATCTGTCGATTGTGGAGTCATCTCATCCACATCTGTTTCCCTTTGTTCATTCCTCTCCAGTTGGGAGGCATCTGAGGTGTGACGACTTAATCGTACCACCCAGAGCGAGGAAGAGAGACATAAACAAAGGGGAAGAGAATGCAGGATATAAGAGATGGATAGCAACGAGGTGACTGTCTGTCATCTCCTCTTCCTCATCTATTTGCTGTCCTTCGGTTTCATTTTCATCATTTGCATTATCTCTACAGGTCCCTGCATTGTTTTCATGTAAAATCCCGCTTTGTTTTTGTCTATGAAATAAACGTGTTTGAATCCATCCGTTAGTCGTTGACTCTCTTGCTCCTTCACTCACTGCTTTCGTCTTCCCTGCATGAGCAGTTTTCATTTATCTGGCTTCTATTGAAAAACAAAAAGCATACGCATGTGTTTTTTGGTCCCTTCAGGTTTCTTATTTGATTCATCATGTCCAGATCCACCACAGCCTAATGAGCACCAAGCTCACAGAGCTCTACAGGGCCTGGAGGCCACTTGATCCGGACAAATCCTAACAAGTCCTGACAAGCTCCCAAAAGTTAGCTCTATACTTTATAGCAGAATATCTCGCTATTATTTGGGTTATTGTTAAATGTAATCAATTCAAATGTGATGAAATGTGCTAGTTGCTAAGATTGCTGAGGGGATAACGATGACATTATTGAGGCCCTATTTATTGAACACAGTTGACCATGTAACCCCGGTTGATGAATCTCCAATATTGTCTTATCTGAGTAAGATATGCGCTTGTTTTTTCTAATTTCTCATAGTATGAAGCCTCTGGATTCCGTACAACAACCTCTATGGTGATCATTCATTTGTATGTACATAAAGCATAAAGCCTTTGGCGCCCCACTGCTTTCTTTGTTTCTTTATAACCGACACACACTTGTCTCCTCATATTTACTCCACCACATGCATTTCTACTTCCTCTTCTCTTATAGTCTCTCCTCTCTTGGCTCATGCTTCGTTAGTGAGAACCACAGAGCTGAAGAAAGCCACACCTTTACTTCAAAGTGGGCTGTTAACAACTTTCAGGCACAATTCAAAAGCCGTGGATACCGCAGATGTAAATATTGTGTGTGTTTTAGTATTTAATGGGTTTAGTTCAAGAGCCGGCTGGATATGTTTCAGCAGACTAATATGTAGAAAAAAATTTGAGAGTAATTGGCCTGCTCCTTTGCAAGGTTGAAGGCTGCAGGCTGTTTACTGGGAAGGTGGTATTGGGTTTCTACATAAAATGTGTCTTTTCTGCTTGCTCGTGGAACTTGCATTTCTCCTCAAATGACAACTTACGGCCTTCTTTTAATGTTGTGAAAATGTATAGCCACACAGCTACCGTGGTGACCCACTGATGACTGGGATTGTTGTTTTCATTAGAACTCAAAGAAGGGGTCGATAAATGAAAGATCTCATGTAATATAAGAGAATAGAAACTGGGATCAACAGTGTGTCACTACAGTTTATGCAACAGCATTGAGTAGGCAAAACATAAACATAAACATATGTCAACACTATGCTGAATTTGAAACCATCCCACATCCTTTACTATAAAATGAGCCGTGCGTCTCACCACGTTGTCCCTGCTCAGGACCTCCAGAATGTTGTTGAGCAGCTCCAGGCTGTTTCTCCTCTCATCGTGAGGCCCGTCGGCCAGAGTAGCGAGGGCCCCGCTCAGCTCCCGCAGCATCATGGGTAACAGCACGTCACGGCACTCTGCAGGGGAACCAAGCCACGTGTGGTTAAAGATGACACTCGGGTTTAATCGGAGAGAACATTTGGATGGATGAACAAAGGTTTAACATCGTTTAACACCTCATCAATCACCATATCTTTCAGACTGATCCTAATCTTTTCTGAATCATGTGTAGATTTGGTCAAAGGTCATCATCAGTAATTACCTACATTTTCACAGAGCGTGTCCTTGAAATCTTAAAGAAACATTTACATATACAAGTGTTGTACATAGTGAAGTGTCGCAGAGATGTCTAAGTGGAGCATCAAAATTTCTCTCTATTGCGGGAAAGTATGTGAGAAAACAGAAAAATCTGTATATATTTCTTTGAGAAAGCCATATTTAAACGTACTCTACAGTGAGGTATCAATTATAATTATTTCACTTGGACCAGGGTTAAGGTTACAGTCTTCTCTTGGGATTGTCCAAACTCTTTTGAGGAATTATGATGGAATCACTAAAGAACTGAAGAAGAAAGTGCTAAAAGCAGTGTTTTATAATTCAACTATTCTGGTGTCCTTTTCTTCATTTTCATGTTGTTAATTATTTGTTCATTACTTTTAATTTAAGATTTGTTTCTAAAATTGTTGCTTTAGTGAAAATGTTTTGACATAAACCAACAGAATACAACTGAAGCTGCAGCTTGTTTTGTGGACAATTACACACTTTGAAAGAGAATTCTAATTACTGATTGTCATGCTACTAAAAGTCCATGTACAAATTATGTACTGTTCCTGTACAAATAAGTATAAAATAAGTATAGAAAAAGATGTATATCTCCAAGTTGACCACCAGTTTTCCGGTCATTCTTTGTTCTCCAGCCTTCACGCTGTCCATCTCCTCCACCTGTATCCCTCTTCTGCAAGTTGACGGAGCACATTAAAATCTCGTTTAGGCTGATGCTCGTTAGTGCCATTATTAACGGAGCCCGGGCTCATACGCCTGCTGAGTGGACCCTCATCACAACACTCACTCCATCACACAAACATGCAGGGGGCACAGGGAAGGGAAAGAGAGGCACGGAAACGCATGAGTCACCGAAGGCCGTCGGAGACGTAGGAGGAGACAGATGCCTTACAGTATGTGTGTTCTGTTTGCTTTCTATTCGAGTAGAAACCCTGAACAACACACCCAATAAAAACTCATCATCTTTTCCCCTTTCACACAGAGAAAAACAATGGGTCGTGTTATATGGCACCAATGTTGTGAGTGCAATAATTACTCCGTCTGCCCTCCAGGTGCAGATGGAAGAAAAACAGAGGAAAAACTACATTCCTGGTTAAATCGCCCCAGAGCTACATGGTTCCTTATTTCTATTAATCCAACAAATAAAGCAAGCTGGTCTTTCTAGGTGCAACACATTGACAGAGAGAATGTGAAACACAGAGCAGGTGGGGGGGGGCTTTGAACGCGTATACTGTTGTGTGATACATTGCATGCGTTTGGTTCTCTGCAAGGAGCCAAATGGGAAACATAACCACAATAGATAATTTCCCCGATGCTACGTGCAGCGAGATGGAAGAAAACCGCCCCCCCGAAACGCTACGCTAAACATCACTGCACACTGGGTAGGAAAGTAACGTGAATATACACAAATACTTCACCTCAGGTCAGGCATTAAGGCTTTTGCTAAAGTGAGATAAGAACAGGTGGCCGAAGTCAACAAGTCACAATTTCTTTCTAGGTGCACAATTTTGTGCCGAGGAAGGTACATAAAAAAACACGGAGGGAAAGGAAAAGCATGGAGCAAAATGGAAACAGAGATTGAAACGTGATGTCATTTCCTATTTCATTGTGGTTTTCTAAATAAGGAGAACTTTCAGCAACGGCCGGCTTACAAACATACTCTTTTTTTTTTTAGGTATGGTGCTCCAGATCTGCAGCACCAAGGACCAAACACAGTGACACAAACTACACAACTCTGGCTGTACTTCCTACAGAGCGTGCACACTTGAATATGATATATTTTCATCAATTTGAAGGGTGATGGAAAAACAACTGGAGTACTCCTGGGAGATTTTGTATGCGGGGTGAACACCTTAAGTTCAGTCTGCAGAGGCCTCAGATCTTTAAATTAAAAAGTAAAAATGTAAGCACCCTAATAGCTAAAGATAGTCTCCAGCATCCCACTTGCTGTATGAATATTGGGTGGAATTGCCTTTGATTTGACCTTAGTTCCCTTTCATTTGAAAATGCCTCTATAGCTCCATAATATGAGCATAAAAAATGATGAACCACCGGCTGCCTTGGCAATGATCTTCCAGACTTGGAGGCTGATAGTCTTCAGTCTCCAATGTGCAATACTTCTAACTTTGCAGGCAATTCTCTGCACCTTGCAGAGCTTGGAATAACATCAGGAATGTTAATATCTGCTGCTCCAGCTTGACTGTGAGCTTTCTCACAGACTTCTTTGAACTGCACTCTGGTCCCGAAGGGCTTTCATTCTTGTAAAAACACCAACTACAATGGTGTGCAGCTCGCAGGGTCTAGGTCATTCTTTAAGAGGGCATTTGAAACTACAGCTATTTCAGAGGAATACTGGGCCCTGGGGCCCTGCACCGGTGCTGACCGCACACTCCGACCTCTGTGTACAGGGTATGTTTGTACCAACAAAAGAATGTGCCTACAAAAAAACACTTTCATGCACTCTAATGAGCAAGTTCTGGTCCAATCAAACACGGTGGGTCTTTTTTTTAAACAGAAGCACAACTTGACGTCATTGCAGGAATTTTATTTCTTGATTTAGGCCAAATAAATATGAAAATAAATAAGAAAATTATTATAATAGCTTCATATCTCTAAAAAGAAAAGTCTGAATTTGAGCTCAAGGAACTTGTCCCTGTCACTAGCTGGTTGTTTTCCTTCCGAGTGTAGGACAGCACTTCATGTGCCATGTGCTCTAGCTTTTCTCCGGCTTGAGCGACTCAGACAGAACTTCCTTCCGGGCTCCGTACAAATCCGGGCTCCTTTTCTAGGATTGGCAGCATCTAACCCCAGTCATGGCCCTAATCCTGTAACCGTAAACTATTTTTGCACAGCTCTGTTTGGTCGGGTCTGCTAGCGGATGCTTTGTAAAGAAGGAGCCGAAAAGGAGATACTGCCTAAGAAGCTGAACTAAGTGGGTCCGGGGGGGGCGGGGTGGGGGGGGGGTTGGAAATGAAGGAAACCTACGAATTTATTACAATTTTGTAATGGAACAGGCGCAATTTGACAGGTTTCCCTTTCCAATACACACCTGTGCTTCCATGTTCCACTTGCCTGTTTGATTTGATGCATGTTATGTGTTTGTCCCATGGGGCAACAATGCAGTAAATCAATCCCGCCATGCTGTGACAGCTGACAGGCAAATGGAAATCAACGTCTTAGGCCAAACATTGAGATGCATTTGAACTTTTTCCCATCTAGCTCCAACCTGCGAGCCGTTAAACACCCTAGTTCAAATGAACAGGAATCCACACTGCTGCTGACGCACAAGACACAACTTCTATTCAGAGCGCACACTGAGCTTCAAGTAAACAATCCAGCCACTCAATTATATTCAATTGGATATTTATTCTAGCTGTAATCTCAGCATTTTATTATTAATACTAATGTGTCTATGTGCCCAGGTTTGAAGTGTCCTTAATGTATCTGATTCGGTGCATCACGGCCATTTGATGATGTGAGAGTTGGAATCTCAACGTTCCTGTGTGGGCTTGTGGGCTTATGTGTTTGGGTTACCATGCTGGTGAGTGCAGACAGCCACTAGTCGTGTCCAGCCCGACGCACAGTGAGCAGCTTGGGTGGCTCGGCAGCCAGCTCATCTCTTCTCTGTATCCCATTTTTCTTCATTTGACAGGTAAACACAATAAAGCACAGCACGCGGTAATGAGATGCAATCGCAGTTTCTAAGGGGCTTTTACATCGGAGTTGTGTTCCTCCATCCTTATCTCTTTCCGGTCGTGCCTTGCTTTTGGGAAGATAGAGCGATAGAAAAGATGATAATGAGGAGGTTTGTCGGCACAACGACAAGTAAATCTTTTCTGTTGCGGGGGGGGGGGTTGGGACCCAGCCAACTCTCTTGCCACTTGCTGATGACTAAATGTCTCTCTCAGCAGGTTTTTCATCCCTCAGTGTCACCGTGTGTGTTTCCACTCATCCACTCTCCCTGCGGCCCTTTCTTTCTCCCGCTGCATCTTTAAAACCCTACTGAAATTCAAAGCATATCTCTTATCTGTATGAATTTAGCCTGATTGTCTTGCCTGTGTGAATAAGTACTCTCCCGAAACTATAGGGCTGTACACTACTGAGAATAGAGAACGCAACTGTCAAAGTCGAGTCAGAACCAGGCGTTTTGGTAACGTTTACCTCTAAAAGCAAGAACACGGTCGTCACTGATTGGGTTTTCCCCATGAGCTTCACCCTGTGTTTCAAACAGCTGTCTTAGTCCCTCTCTAGGAGTCACCCACTAATTGCCACCCCTCATCCGTACCTTTCTCCCCTGCCGCGTCTTCCACATGACTACTTAATCAATTGACCAATTAGGCCTGTTGGTAGCATTAGTTGCTACGGCGTTTTTGATCAATTTTACCAAGGCTGATCGATGGCAGATGAATGGCCTGCAGTGAAGCAAGTTTCTGCTTTGACAGCTGGGCATGCTAATTCTCAGTGTCCTCTAACAGGAAAGTAACAAAGAAAAGCGCTGCTGGCCCAGCTGGAGCTTAGATCTGATTTCAGTTTTTAAATCCTCATTTGTAATTGTTCAAGTTGAATAATAGGGTGAGCACAGATGTAATACCTATGCTGAAACTTCTCTTCACAAATTCTTTATGTCATCTCCGATTACCAAAAGTGTGGAAATAATCTGTTGTAATATCTTCCATGCTATCTATTTAAACTGCTATGGCTGCTGCTCTATAGGGTACGATCAGCGTCCCAAAAAGGTATCACGAAACTTGAATCAGTCCAAGAAATTGTATTCTGCAGCAACCAGAGAAAACACTATCAGACATCTACAGCACACCAAGCTGCTCCGTCAGGCTGCTCCCGTTTCTGGTTAACATTCAAGTACCCTCACACCTCTACTAAATAATGAATGGGTAGGTCCGTTGACACCCCGACTGTTATAACTCCACAATCCTTGTCTACATCCAGTTTCCATTGAAGTCAAACAACAAAGTCAAACCTGGATCAGAACATAAATGAAAAGAAGGGAGACAGAGACATTTACCGAAATGATTTAACTCCACTTTGCTCCATTAGTCACATCCATCCCTCTTTTCTTTCAGCATTTTAATCCATTATGTCGCGAACTGCAGCCTCGGTAGCCCCTGAAAGAACGAAAAAACTACCTCCCACTTTCTCATTAACCTTCTGGAACCATCAACCCACCTCTGCACAACAAGCACACCTTTTAAGGGTATTTGGTGGAGATGGCTCTGGTGCAGTCAATCACCCCAACACACACCACAGTCTATTTTACATTCATAGTCCTCTACCAGGTTTAATGGTGTTGGTGAGCAAAATCTCAGTGCAGTTACAGCAACGTGTGCTAATATAGGTTAATGTAATGTAACAAGGCACAAAATAATATAAGCAAAAAACAGGAAAAGGTCGGGGAAGAGGAGAGAATATGATTCAGAGCAGAATCCAATAGAAGAGGTGTGCAGTAAGGATACTGTAATTCAAAACAAGAACAGAACATGGGGTCACAAGGGGGATTATTGGGCCAGTAAGCAACCAGTTAGATACTCAGACACCCTGAGCAGCCGTAAAGCTGACAGCTTTAAAATTGCAGCTCAACCCGCTGCTTTGCTGAAGGCTTGGAGAAATCCATAACAATGAATGCATACAGGTCGCTTGTGGTGCACGAGCACACTTCCTTGCCCTTAGGGTAACCCTCACACATATAAAACATACCACAATGATATTAAAAACACTAGCTTTTGGCATTTGCTTGTCAAAGGTATAGATTTAGACTCGGACTTTAGGAATCAACATCTTAATTTGGACCTCATAAATTCACATTTATAGCCAAATACTGCTTGGTTAAGGTAATATCTCAGTCATCTAAAGCTCTCTTAGAGGTCAGAAAATTCACATTGAGTAGCTGGGGCCTAAAGGCAACTGTCACTAAGGTTGATTGGTAGAGAATGCAGGAACAACCGAGTTCACTCAACACTGATTAAATCCTGACAAAAATAACTTCATAGTGCATCATTCATTCATATTCATCAAGCACTGACATGCATCTGTTAAGTAATCACATGGGAGGAGGTATGGAGGGGGTGGGTGTGAACAACTTTCACAATTCGGAATAACGCACTGCACAAGCAATTTAATTAATGGGATTGCTGTTGTTTATATGGATTGGTAGGGATGACACAGCCAAAAAATAAGGGGATATTTCACGTCACGTTAAGAATTTTCCTCGCTGTATTCAACTTACAAGAACATTACACCAAAGCAAATTGGGCTTCCTTTAATCTGTTTAATATGTACAACAAGATAAGTCACAGGACTGCAGTCGCTTCTCTGTCTGTACGAACGAAGGAGGGGAAATGGCGGCCTGGCAGAGAGAGCGTAGAGCGTTACTGGATTGGATCGTGGGACTTTGGGTGGCCAAACACAACGATCCCGACTCCCGTTTTCCCTCTCCTCTGTGCTCTCCCTGATCTCTCCTTTTTATTCTCCTTATCAGTGTTGATTCTCTCAATCTGTCACAGTGATTGCCTGACGGCATTTTAATTTGCCTAAATAAGGCCATAATGCGCCTCGTAAAATTTAATTTAGTTTCTAAAGCAGATTACCATGTAAACAGGATGCATGTGTGCCTGTGTGTGTTTGTTGGAGTATACAGTATGTGCTGGCCAAGAGCCTTAATCCCAGGAGTGTGAGGGCAAAAACAAAATCCAATCTTTCAAAGACTGCCCATGGATGCTACCAGCCATGAGAAAGCCAAGCACATAGTCAATCAAAATCTGCAAGCTGGAAACTCGCACAGCACTCAAATACAGGATTGGGGAAAACCAAATACCTCTGACAGGATCATATAAGAAATATATATATATATGTATATATATATATATATGTGTATTATATATTTTTTTGATGCTGGGCAAATAAATGTAACTCGATTAATAGGACTCCCTGCGATTAACAGCAATTAATCGCATTATCCAAAATTCAATAATACATTAAGAAACGTGTGTATTGCTTTTATTAAGTAATGTTATCAGAACAATATAATAATAGGCACTCTGAGAACAACAGCCGGTTAACAGTATATAGATGTGTTTTCTTTTTTGTGTGCAAAATGCTAAAATGTGTTTTGAATTTATAACACGCTAACGTGCTAACGTGCCCATCCGTTATTTATATATAGTTTTTTTTTATATTTCAAAATTGTATTAATTAATAAAGCCAAAAATAAAATTCATAAGGGAGCAGATTAATTTATACCAATTTTATTTCCCATGAACGCCTTATAGTTCCTACTGTCTTGATGCAATGATGACACAGAGTGAGTAAAACGCTAAATTTCATTTGAAGGAATGCTCACAAGAGGTTGCATTGCAGTCTGTACATTTATAACCCAATAAATAGTATTATGGATTTTTAAAAAATCCATTTTTTACTACTGCAATAAACTGACAATGCATTTATAGAATAAAAGCCAAAAAAGAATGATCCTTTCTATAGTTAATTAGCACGCTTTGTCACACATGATGGGGATCTCTTGTCTCCCACTGACACGCACACACACACACACACACACACACACTCTTCCATCATTTAAACTCTACCACATTGTCATTGACATTTTTGACATGGTGAGCCGGCTTTGCAGGCGCGTTCAGACAGACAGGCGGACTGGCAGGTAGGTTTATTAAATATGTATTGCAGAGCAGTGATAGGACACCAGGGGCCATTAGCCATTATGAATATATGATCTAGCTCTGCTACATTTTTCAGCCTCGTGGACGAATGACACCCATGCCGTCTGATTAGCATCCCAGAGCTAAAATGAATCTCAATTAGACAAAGTGTCAGCAGTCATTCGGTGACGCTGTGATTGAGATGGAGTAGACCAATGTATAAATAAATAAGTCCCAGAGGATGGGGGGAGGGGGGGGTGCTGGTTTGCTGATAGATTGCGCATGAGTAGACCTTAAAACTTGAATCACTTCTGGACTATTTAAGTAGCAAAACAAGGCCTCTTTCTCAAACACAGTCTATTTTGCACTATCCCCAAGCTATTGTGTTGCCTTTTGGTACAACCCTCCACCTGTTCCCTCTTCTCTAGTTACCAGTCTCAAATCCCTTGTGATTTTTTAAACAGTCTTTGTCAATTCCCCACACTGCTGTCATCCATCTTTCCCATGCCTTTACTTCACCCCATCTTCACCAAACATCATGCCTCATCCCTCTTTCCTTCTTCTTCTCCCAGTCTCATTTCTTATATTGTCTCAAAGATTATTGCCATCTCCTCCTTGCGTCTTAAATCTTCATTCCATTTTACATCCTTCCCTCGACTTTGTTGAAATCTCCTTGGGCTCTCCTCTACCGCTACATGACTCCATCTCAATCATCTTAACATCTGAAGTGTTTTTCTTCCCTGTTTGAAAAAGTATCCAAATGGCTAATGGCATATAAAAACCCTGAAGTCTACAACTACAGCAAAGAGTAATTATCAAATCTTTTTTTCCCACAATGTTCACAAATCGACGGATGATTCAGAAGATTTGGTTTGCCAAAATTGTTGTGTATCATTTTGACACCTTGGTTCCTCTTTACTATATTATGTACAGTATATTATATTGCTTTTCTACCTGACATCCCCATTGCTTCCTCTCCTCTTACTTCCATTGCTTTCTTTCCCTCTCCTGGTAACACAGTGCGACTGTGCGTGCTGACAGCTAGCCAGAGGCCGGGCCTGTCTTGGTCGCCCCCGAGGAATCAATCATCTGAACCAGGATCAATAACAAATGGACGTATTCAGGTCCGGCCACTGACTTGGCTGGCAGCGACTGACTGATGAGAAGACCCACTGCTACTATGGGAAAAAAACAACATCCAAAGCAGTGCAAATACTCATTTAGCATTGCAGCACAACACTGAAATGATTTCAGGGTAAAAGTGTCTCTGGGACATATTAATATAAACATGTTGGCTCCATGTGTGCATAAATGTGTTCTTTTATATAACCATTAGGTCACAGAATCCGTCCGACCGAGCATGTAGTCATTCCCAGTCCCACTTAAAAGGAATTTCTGAATTAATTTTGGTCTACCAATCACTCACAGCCTACTTCCTATTCTTTAGTTCATGCTGCTTAGTCCGGATTATTCCCCCTGTCAACTCTGTAATATACACCAGCAAAACATTAGCCCACTCCATCCATCACGACAAGGTCCTCTGTAAGGGAAACCTCCACTTATCAACCCCCAACAAGCTAATTAGACAGACATAACAGGGCTGAACCGAGATAGGGGGTGGAGTCAGATTGGTGGCGAGTGCGTTATCCTTGAGGTGCACTAGATTGGAAGGTAAAATACAGACCAAAACATGTGTCCCTTACGTATATGCCGGGAAAAAATGAACCCATATTACGTCAACTCTTTAGCAGAAGAACCTTCTGTGGTATGAAGGTGGATGACATTCGCCTTCCTCTGTATTCACCACCAACGCCTACTGCGGCATATTCGCTCTCCGCCTGCAGTGGGTTCGTGGGGGCTTTCAGTCGGGGTGGTTCGGGAATGTCGACGCCTCAAGGACAAGTGAAAAGACATGACTACACATATGTGTTTAGGTATAACGTACTTTTGCCTCAAGACTGTTTGATCTTTCGAGAGTGACCTGAATTAACATCTAGCATGGTGTTAATTGGGGCCCCCTTGTGCTGATGGTAATAAGGTGCTTTGCGACTGGGGTCTATTGCACTGATTGTAGTGTCAGTGGAGGTGAATATAGCAGCACTGAAATGGTTTGTTGCAGGAGTAACATCTAAAGTCCATATTGCTTTCTTTATCCCAATAGAAAATACCTCCTAAAGGAAAAGATTTTTGGGAAAAACAACTTAACTTACTTACTTAAGAACCCATATTGTCTTTTATTTGAATGCTAAACCAGCAGAATATGGTTATGGCAGGCATATCCTTTTAAACCCAACTGCAACAAGATAAATCATAAAAATATTCACAAGAGCATTTTTTTTGATGGGAGTCAAAAAGTAATTTCTATATAACTGTAAACAACTTGAATGAGTGTATTAGTAAAGCAAATACAGCTTGACTGCAGCAACACTAATATGACCTTTTGGCATTTGGCTTTATCCAGAGTACTCTACAGGATTACCCCACAGGGGATGGATATACCCTTACAGATTGCACCACACTGTGCTGTATCAAGATTAAACCTCTGAAGCAAAAGACACCACACTAGTCATAAAGTACAGTGGGATTATTCCCTGACCTTTTAATGTGATCTCAGCCTTTAAGTAAGAAGCAACTAATGCCCCATAGGATTCCACCCAGGACGAGCTGGCATGTGTGAACATCTGTGATTCGCTCTTCACACAACCATTCAGTCCCCTATTTGTCAGCAGCCCAGTTGCCAGAGATCTTTAAATTATAAAAAATGACACACCTTGTCTCTGGAAGAGTCGGCTGCTGACGATTTCGGTCATGGAGGCCACCTTCTGTTTCTGGAGTTTCTCAGGGGGGATGCAGGAGTAAAAGTCATGCAGCTGCTCACTGCGGAGAGAAAGCAACAGGCAGGTCATAATCAGCAAGATCATCATACGGAAGGAGGAGGTCTTCAAGAATGAGCACAAATGATTGCACCTTTCACTCTGATTATTCCCGATATCTAATAAATATCAAAAACACAACCATATCTTAGAAAGTCACGTTTTAAACGTCTCTCCTGTGGTCATCAAATATGTACCCACTAACAGCATCTTATGAGCAAATATCTGTATGCAGCAGGAAAACAAATGAGCCAAGACCTGAACACGCTTCAATGAAGACACAGGTTTGACTCATCCTCCGCCCCCAAATGCAATTTCAGAATAATTAAACAGTCTGGTTGCATGCCGTGATGTCACTTAGGAAGATTGAGTGCTTAGAGCTTGGGAAACCCTCCATCTAAATATTTTGTTTTCCGTCTGACATCTCCTTCTCTTTAAATTATGCCGCAGAGGTTGCAGAAGCACTTTCAATAACGGTATCAAAGAATGAAATGCGCCACCTCCGTTCCCAAACACGGGGGTTTGTAGGACTTTGTTTGTGATGTGTGTAAAACTGGCACCGTGACACGCGGGGGCACAGAGGCTAAGCGCAGACTCATCAGGCCCACTAATTATTCTGGGCTGAATTTAATTAAAAGCCCAAATGTCAGCCTATTCCCACGTAGGCCCTGTTCAGACCTGGCATTAAGATGCATCCTGGGTGATCCAATCACGAGTGGAAAGCTCCGAGCACAGGTGTGAACGCGCCGAGGAGATTGAGTTTCATTGTATGCTATCTTTAGCATATTTTCCATCAGGGACCTATTCTGTAGGTGAAACCTTGTTTTTTTTTTATAACTGAGTCTTGTGGCTATGAAGAGAGAGAGAGAGAGAGAGAGAGAGGGGACAAGCTTTGCTTTACGTCCAGCTCCCCTTTACCTGTCATTTAGATGACACTTTTATCCAAAGCAACTCACATGGAATTTTAAGCAATTAGGGGTTGGGTGTCTTGCTCAGGGGACACTTCAACATGGCCTATGGAGCAGCTGGGATTCCAACTGCCAACCTTGCAGTTCCCAGCGCCCCGCGCCACTCCATGCACCACCATTGCCATCTTACAGCGTGATAGAGGATGATAGATAGCTTGTTTCTCCGAACCAAGTGAGTGTCCCTGTCAATGTGCCGTCCAGTGGAAAAGCACCCAAGACAAACCCCACTTCAAAGCCCCTGAGCGATACCTTTAAGGTCACGTCTGAACGCAGGACAAAAGACACACACGCTAAACAAGGTTTGGGTGACTGTGCTTGTCCCACCCGGCGGATCACACTTCAGTGGAGTTCACAAGGTTCAGGAATGTGACTCTACCAGAGTTGAGACGAAGCTTTGAAGCCCCCCCCCTCCCCCACCACTTTTGCATGGTGATTGTAATTCACACAGCTTGCTGTTGGAAACTTTGCCTCGGGCATTTCTGATCGGGAATGCAACAGGGACGTCACTTTTGGGGTTTAGATGACTCCTCTATATTTTCGGGAACGTGAAAGTGAAGAAATCCGACAATAGAAAATGAATGACAGAAAGTGAGAAGTGGTGGACTGGTTTCGAGATGCTGCGTCCCTCCTCCCCCTCCCTACTTGGGCGTAGTGCGTGTGTTCTGTTGCGTGTCTTTGTGGCAGGTGTTAAAGGTGGCGCCTTTGTGACACCGCGATGACATCGAGCCACTCCGGACACTCAGCTGGCAGATGTGGATGATACGAACTCACGAAAAGCAGACAGAGGTCAAAGAAAGGTCGAGAGAGAAATCATGAGGCAGAGGGTGTTTGAGACAGAACGTGGACAACCGAGAGGACGTCAATTAAAATCCTCATTCCGTGAAGCACTAAGGCCAAACTAAAATAAATGGATCCATGTCAGACTGTGAAATTGCTGCAGGAGGAATCAACCGTCAGTGTTTTTTTGGATGTGTGTATATTCTGAAGACATTTTCCGGGCTACGCCGCGTAATGTACATTTGATGCAGGGGCTAAGAAAGGTTAAACAAGTCATTCTAAGTCCGTCATATTGCTCCACAGGAGCCTCAGAATAAACCTCAGAGAAAAGAGTGTTTTGTTTCACTGATATTCTCAATTCCCTCAGGCGCAGACAGCGTTTGAGTATTTGCCCCTTTTTTTTCCCATATGTCAGTTTGATGAGATTGTTATCAACTGATAAAGAAAGTAGGGCTCAGCCAGAAGGGAATGTGTGTGGGGGGGCAGAAGGATGGGGGTCACTGAACAAAGCCAAGAGCAAAAACTTCCGCTGAGCTGAACACTCCAATATATCCTCTCCACACATGTCCCTGAATGAGACCAGAGATAGATAAGCTGCTAGTGTGTGTGTGTGTGTGTGTGTGTAAGCTTACCTGAGGAGTTTGGCATCAAACACTTTCTCGACATCATGCAGGACTGTTGGGAGGTACTTCAGAGCAGCAACCTGATCACACACACACACACGCACACAGGTAGTACACACTGTTAAAATAACGGTCTTGAATCCTGTGTAAGCTGCTGTTGGGCAGAGGGTGGCTTCGCCATCAAACAGCCTCTGATCACAAGTGTGAGAAAAAAGTGTGTCAGCCCAACTCTTCATGACGTTTTTAGTGTAATTATGATCCGATTGAGATACATTTGAGATGTTTGAGCATTAAGATGAGACGGTTAAATATTTTTAGAGGCTAGAGCAGGAAATGGGACGGGAATAAAAATAAGAGGAGTGCTATGGGGTGAAGTGTGGTTTGAAGGGGGAACATGCATGATTACCCTGAGCAGCAGAGTGGTGGTGTAGTCGGTTTTCATCATGCTGTTGATGGACTCAAAAAGCTTTCTCAGTGACTCCTCAAACTCGGCCTGCTCCTTCCCCTCATACAGCCTATGAGGGAGAGAGGAAATGAATGGATGCTTCAGGAAATATTTTTTTTTTAAAACATTGAAAGACACGCATCAGACGGATGTCAGGAAAATAATATGTGACATGATTTGTAAGGATGTAGGAACGAATTGAAAAATGAGAAAGACAACAGGGGGATGAATAATTAGTGATGGTGGAGAGGGACAATAGCAGAAAACAGTCGAAACAGGTTGGATGCAAACCGTGAACAGAAAGAGCCTTGTTTATATGCTTCAGAGTAACAGAAATACGGAATGATTATTTAGTGTAATGCAAAGGTCATTATTAAAAACGACATGTGTTAGCTGACACATATGGCTGGACATTTCATCCATGGTTTAGTTCACAGCAGCTCCTGCACTACCCTTGTCACCTCTATCACTTGGGCCAGGTGGGAGCGTCAATCGCTGTGAGGACAAACAGCACCTGAGAGCGTTTGTTTTTTTATGGAAAATGCTTCATGTACAATTAAGTGCCCAAAGTGCGACGCTGCAGAAATAATTTGTTGTGCCAGCACACACACACACACACACACACACACACACACACACTTCAAGGCCTATAGTCTATTAAACAGATGCAGCAAAGATGTGGACAAGTGGAATCTATATATTGACTCGCACCGACTGCAGTGGTTTTAACAATGCTCTTCCGACGTGACAAAAAGAAACTGGGTTATCTTTGTTGCTGATATTCACATCTCATACACACACCCACACACACTTCCAGCATGCCTTCGGTCAAATTTCCTCCACCCCCGTCCCCTCACTATCTCTGTGCGGTTTGACGGAGTTGTGCAGTTGTTAATTACAAAAGAAGTTATGAATTCTGGAGGGAAGGATTAGCATGTGGCACACAGCAAATATAGCAAGTGGGGGAGGGATTAGTCAGTAACACACACATGTATTATCACTGGGCTCTTTGCTGAGTTCAGACTCATTGTCCTGCTTAATCCACCACGCCCGTCTGTGCATGTGCATGTGTACGTGTGTGTGAAAACATCATCACTTTCTATATATATATATATATACACTCACCGGCCACTTTATTAGGTACCCTATGCTAGTAACGGGTTGGACCCCCTTTTGCCTTCAGAACTGCCTCAATTCTTCGTGGCATAGATTCAACAAGGTGCTGGAAGCATTCCTCAGGGAGTTTGGTCCATATTGACATGATGGCATCACACAGTTGCCGCAGATTTGTCGGCTGCACATCCATGATGCGAATCTCCCGTTCCACCACATCCCAAAGATGCTCTATTGGATTGAGATCTGGTGATTGTGGAGGCCATTTGAGTACAGCGAACTCATTGTCATGTTCAAGAAACCAGTCTGAGATGATTCCAGCTTTATGACATGGCGCATTATCCTGCTGAAAGTAGCCATCAGAAGTTGGGTACATTGTGGTCATAAAGGGATGGACATGGTCAGCAACAATACTCAGGTAGGCTGTGGCGTTGCAACGATGCTCAATTGGTACCAAGGGGCCCAAAGAGTGCCAAGAAAATATTCCCCACACCATGAGACCACCACCACCAGCCTGAACCGTTGATACAAGGCAGGATGGATCCATGCTTTCATGTTGTAGACGCCAAATTCTGACCCTACCATCCGAATGTCGCAGCAGAAATCGAGACTCATCAGACCAGGCAACATTTTTCCAATCTTCTATTGTCCAATTTCGATGAGCTTGTGCAAATTGTAGCCTCAGTTTCCTGTTCTTAGCTGAAAGGAGTGGCACCCGGTGTGGTCTTCTGCTGCTGTAGCCCATCTGCCTCAAAGTTCGACGTACTGTGCGTTCAGAGATGCTCTTATGCCCGCCTTGGTTGTAACGGGTGGTTATTTGAGTCACTGTTGCCCTTCTATCAGCTCGAACCAGTCTGGCCATTCTCCTCTGACCTCTGGCATCAACAAGGCATTTCCGCCCACAGAACTGCCGCTCACTGGATGTTTTTTCTTTTTCGGACCATTCTCTGTAAACCCTAGAGATGGTTGTGCGTGAAAATCCCAGTAGATTAGCAGTTTCTGAAATACTCAGACCAGCCCTTCTGGCACCAACAATCATGCCACGTTCAAAGTCACTCAAATCACCTTTCTTCCCCATACTGATGCTCGGTTTGAACTGCAGGAGATTGTCTTGACAATGTCTACATGCCTAAATGCACTGAGTTGCCGCCATGTGATTGGCTGCTTAGAAATTAAGTGTTAACGAGCAGTTGGACAGGTGTACCTAATAAAGTGGCCGGTGAGTATATATATATATATATATATATATATATATATATATATATATAAATGGTTAAACCCGATTACAGTACATCATGTTAGAACCTACAGTATAAGGCAATACGATCAGTATGTACACACACCTTTACTCACAACCCACACGTAAGCACAACATCAGAAGTACGTCACGCTACCAAAGGAAACTAATACTGGAGACAGATGAAAAGAAGGGAGGGATGAAGGGCAGGGAATGAACGGGGGGGGGGGAAGGGAGTAGATGAGTAAGGAATTCTGCAGCAAAGGGAAAGTAGCCTACAGGAGGACGGCTCAGCTTCCAATAAGAAGAGGAAAAAAAAGGAGAACAAGGGAAACGCGTTTGCTGTGATAATATCTGTCCCAATCGGTCACAAATGTCAACTTGTTAGGATTTATAAAAGCTGGTCCCCTCGGGACCAATCAGTCCAAATGTCAAATGCAGATCATTTTCACATCCGACAAGGGCATAAAAGGTCTGGACCTTTTATGCCCTTGTCGGATGTGAAAATGACCAACTTTGGTGTGATGCATTTTTTAAATATATTATAAAAATTAGGCTGCTCGTCTAAGGCTGATCGGTGGAGCTTTTTAAAAGTGGGGCAGACACCTGAAATCTGAATTTATTAGACACCCTTTAAGCCAATAATTGATTTTTATTTGCTTCACTGGGATCGCAGTTCTCAATGCGATGATTATTATGTTATTATAATTGTTATTTATGTTCGTATTAATATCACAACTAGTTATTAATGCGTCCACTTTTGATATAACAAAATCGGAAAGCCTTTTATGATCCAATATGATTTTCTTTGTGTTTTCATAGAACAGTGCACAGGAAAAATTAAAAGAGGCAAAATAGAGCAACGGGAGATTGTAAGTTGTAGGAAAGAAAGAGGACAAGGGGAGGAGGAGACAAAAGAGAAATGTGGAACATATCAGGTGCTCCAGGGAAGAACAAGAAACCATTACACCTGCTACATAGTGGTAGTGGGAGAGCCATGGGGTGAGGGACAGAAAGAAGGCGAAGGAAAAGGGAAAAAAATCGACCGCAGCGTGCCTCACATCTTTTTGGAAGCAAACATCACACGTTTATGATAAACTTTGCACAAACACGAAGCCGGTTCGACAAGCCAATAAATCTTTCTTTCTGCCTATTTAACCATTAATGACTGCTGGTCTCGATGCCTTGCAGATCCACTAACGGCAGCAGGGGATCCCTTGAACAGCTTATTCTCTGCTGGCATGGCGAGGCCTTCTAATGGGAGGAAGCTGGTGTGCAACCAGCAAGTTGAGGTGATCGGCGGCAGGTTGACAGATATAGGAGGAGAAAAATAGAGGAGGAGGAGGAGAATTGGATTCCTCACTCCCCCACTTGGGAATCCACACTCACACAACCACACAGATCCGCACACACTGCATAAATAAACCTACACACAACGTGATCGATAATATCTGGTAGTTCGAAAGTCTCCCTCAACGGCTCTGATCCGGACGCTGCGCCCCATCGTCGATGCTCATTACCAACATTAACGCTTTAATCACCCGCCTTTTCTCACAGTTACTCCTGCAATGTCACTGCGCTCGGCGTGTGCTCAACGGGAATGCCTATTTGCATCATTGTGGGTGCCAAAAGAAGTGATTACGTCAATGATCAGTCCACACAGTGAGGTACACAAGCACTCACTGGGAGTAGAGCATGCGTGAGCGGACGATGAACTTGAAGATGTACTCTAGGGCTTTGAGGGTCCGGAGGATTGGCTCACACTGTTCCCCTCGGCCGGACACATCAAGATACCTCTTCAGCACCGACATCAGCTTCCTGGGGGGAGTGAGAAAAAAAAAAGAAAAGAGATGAAAGAAGTAACAATCATCCATTGAGAATCGTCATGCTGTTCTGAGGGTTGGAATATAAATCACAGACTCCATGTCTCGCTTTCATGGAGCAGAAAGGTAGAGTTTATCAGAGTGAGAGTAAAGGTACGACACGGGAGAAGACCGGCAGGAAGGAGG
Organism: Pungitius pungitius; assembly: GCF_949316345.1. Taxonomy (NCBI): domain Eukaryota; kingdom Metazoa; phylum Chordata; class Actinopteri; order Perciformes; family Gasterosteidae; genus Pungitius; species Pungitius pungitius. Next base: position 22,647,161 of record NC_084901.1, on the reverse strand, counting down.
TGGAAAAGAACTCCTCAACAGAGGTACATTGTGCCTCCAGATGCTAGGTGGGAAAAAAATTCATCATTTTCCTACCCATGCACAACCCTCAGGCATCTTTACACGCACGCATCTTTATTAAAGTGTGTCAAAGCAGCTGGAGAGGCGCACGTTGGTAACAAGTTCAGTCCAAGGTTTGGAACCCGGCGGCATTTCTCCATCATATACATATGTATCTATGTCAATACTAGGATATTCATCACACAAAAAACTATGCTGAAGGTCTGAAAAGGGCCGAGACGGTTGGCTTTGTGCTGGCTTTATTCCGATGAAACGGAAGCAGGGGATATCTTATTAACTGGGTTAAACTTACCCAATCCCCTCAAACAATAAAAGCCTCAAACATGTCATATGTATAAAGATAATCTGGCCTCTGGCCGGCTGTCAGGGCGGCCTTGAACCCATTACCAGCATCATTCCAATTCAGCCCACCCTGGTTTTGTTTTGGTGCGTGGCTGAAAGGCATGCACGGGAGGATTTATTCTTTTTTTTTCAGAGCAAGCAATAGGGAGTTTTGAAAATGAGGTAAGAGAGTTTTACATAACAGCCACTGCGCTCACAGGCATTAAGCTGCATTGACCCCTTTAAAGAGGGCGAACGCCGACACACGAGCAAAGGAGGAGTGGAGGGATGTGGAGAGACAGATGTGTAGGTAAATCGAAGAACAGACATGGAAAATGGGAAAGCAGTGAAGAGTGGAGGAGGAGCGGCAGAGGTAATCTGGCCAAAGAGAGCAGGAGAGATAAGAAAGAGTTGGGAAATGAAAGAAAAGATTCAGCCGGGACCAAGAGCCGGAAGAGTTGCTTTTAATTTCCTAACGGAAGCTCTGGCAACGCAAACTTCTGTTGTCTCCTGCGTCCACTGAATCAAGTTAAGTGAATTAGCAGAGAGTAAGAAGCAGACTGGAGTGTTTGGGGTGCATGCATGAGTGCTTATGCTGCTCCACAGAGAGTTGGGGTTAAACTCTAATCCTATCCACTAAAGTGCTCCAAATGCCGCCCCCCCTCACACACACACACACACACACACACAGACCTCCTGCAACTAGATACACAGCAGTATTCACCGGCTTTGGATCTTTAGGTGACATTGACCACAATTGGTTTAACACTTGGGCTTGAAGTCCGGCGGACCTGACAGGATTCTGAATGGGCGCAGCCACATTGATGCAGTGTTTCTGTCCTTCAGGCTGCTACGTCATACTAGGAACCACAAAAACGGTCTCCTTTCTGGCTTGATGACAAAGCATTATCGAGATTATCTAATGGGATTTTAGATATTTCGTAATTCCCTGGAGGTGGGAGAATTGCCTCGTGAAAGATCGTAATCCTTCAGTCGAAACACGGACAGGAGCATCGCTGTTTATGCTGCGCTTTCCCACAATAAGCTTTTGCCCTTATACTACAGGACTACAGTGTTTTTATTTGTCTGGTTGCTCCCTGCTCAGTCAAGATGCCGAAGTTGTAATGTACTTGTGTTCTGCTGAGAAAAGGGGGATACAAACTTTGGTTGCCATAGGAATAGATAAAGGAAAGGCAGTGAGTAACCTACTTGTACGCCAGTGTTGCGCTGAAATGCTGCTTGATGTAGGCCTCCAACACTGTGTTGAAGTGCTGGAACTTTCTATCAGCAATCAGACCGATGATGTGGATCTGGCAGACAAAAAAAGTCGACATGTACCAGGCGACATAAGACTATGAATAAACATTTGATAGACATCTTTATTTTGAAAAAAAAAAATGGTTGCGTCAAAACACAGATCAGCTGGATCTGCTGACAAGCAGCAGACAGACACACACACACGACGTTGTCACGCCGCGCCCTCACCAAGGCGTCGAACACGAGGATGTCGTAGTTGTCGGTCTGAGAGTGCTCCATCATGATGTTGAATAAAGCATCCAGAGTGTCCTGCAGGAACTGAACGTATACACACACAAACAGAAGGAGCGGTCGGGTGAGAGCGCACGCAGAAAAGTTCACGCGCTAACGGGAGGGGGGGTGGGGGGAGGGGGGGTTTGCACACTTTGATTGACACCACTCACCTTGACCACCTCCTCCCCATCGATTATTTTCAGCTTCTCGAGGTTCTCTTGGAGGAGTTCGGGTCGAGTCCTCCACTTGAGCAGCCCCAGCAGGCCCACTGGAGAGGAGAGGATTGATGCTGGTTAAAGCTTTTGTATTGAAACCGCAGTCTTAGTTGTGTTGTCTCAGTGTGATGATTCGGAATAGTCCTTTTTTTTTACTTCTCCAATCCGCCTCGCTCTTTCTTGAGCAGAATACGCTTTAAGCTTGACCTTTGACACCCTGTTTACCGGTCGGTAATACATTGGTTGTAGTGAGTCAGCTGAGCCTTCATGTCCACGGTTTACGTCATTAATTCTACTACAGTCTGACACGGGGCGGATTTCCATGGCTCTGCAGGGCTGTGTGCTTGAAGCTCGCTGCTTTTCCTTTCCAGTAAGGTCTGAGTGTGTGTGTTGTGATTGTGGGGGTGTTTACGTGTGCGTGTGTGTGTGTGTGGTAAAAGTGATTAATACGGCAGGATAATGTTCATTACAGTGATGGACTGGCTTCCTCAGTAACAGCTGTTAATCTGATGCACCGCCTGGAACGTATGTGCTGTTATGCATTTGCAGATGCATTTCAGTGTGTGCGGGTGTGTGCGCGCGTGTGCGTGCGTGCATCTGCTTAAGTGGCTGCCTGCCAGAGTGTGTAGGACAAAATGACGTTAGGCTTCGCTAATCAAACCCATGTATACACCCAGCTCCCCCTTACCCGGTGCTCAGTATCCCATAATCAAAACACGTCACGCCCACGTGCACCTGTAGTTCTGCCACCATTCCCCTAACAAATATTCTTACAGTCGTCTACTTTACTCCTACCTCACCCTTCGGCTAGTGTCATCATGCCCTATCTAATCAACAGGAAGCCCTGGAGCAGCAGTGAAGGTACCTTTTAGGTCTGGAGATGCAGGGCCGAGTTCAGGAGAGTAAAATGCAATCTGAAGGAGAAGCTCAGCGAGCTCTTAAGACCACAGGACGTCTGTAGCACTCTCGCTAAGATGACCTCCTGGTGACCAAACTCTACGTCCCGGGGGGACAGAGCATGATGGTCCCGGCACTCGGATGTGAACAAAGCCCCATGTTTGATCATGTTATCTTTCAGATATATATTTTGGCGCTGGAGAAGAAGACCTTTGATTTGCCTTGATCCATGACTTTTGTACCTGTGTCAATTCTTTCTGCAAGCTGGACAGCATTTAACTAATGTCCTGCTCAAGTTTACTTTAAACCAGCTTCCCCTTTATCATGCATGTGCCAACCTTTTCCAACCTTTGTGTACGTGTGTGTGTGTTTTTTTTTAAAAACATTACTTTGACCTGCTAAATCTCAGGAGTAGCAGAATATTAACCCCACTGTCACAGAAGACAACCGCCCCCCCATCCCCCACACACACCTACCATTCTGTGTGAGTTTGGTGGAGCAGACCAGGGTGGAGATGCTGAAGCTGTCTCTGGAGCTGACCGACAGGCCTCCACTGCCAGACACGTTGCTGGTGCTGCGGCTCAGCGCTGCCGCCTTGTGGGCCAGGGAGTCACTGTGTTGGCTGCGGGTCGAGGGCAGCGACAGGTAGCAGTTCACATCCTCCATGCGCTTGCTGTCACCCTGGGGGAACAGTGCACCCGTTTGTGACCCACCAGAAACGCCGCCGCTCGGCTATTATGGAACGGATGCTTGGTGGCCGTCTCAGCAGCGCTGGGATGAGAGCCACTGTTTTCAGTGTTTAATCAGAATATCAAGCTCGATCTCGCTGCACTGGCTGGGATTTATCATGGCGGCTCTGAAGGAAACATGACAACCAATGACTGAAGTGGCCAGTTCTGCAGCAGTAATCTTCTGTGATCACTGTGGCCTTTTAAAAAAAAAACCTTTTTAAACTTAACTCTGGGTTGCAAACATATTTTTCCTATATTTCATTAGTCCCTTGACCTCAACTTCTGCCCTCTTTAATGTCAAACCAGGAGGTAATAATGAGCGAGTGGGTGGCAGGGCAGGGAATAAGAGATTGAAGCCATAGGTATACCTCATGCAGGTATAATCAGAAACAAAGGCACACACCTTTCGGTCTTTGAGTGCATCAGGAGTAATTTATCTTCATTGCATTTGACATTTAATCAATAGGTCGGAATCAATCTTTGGGAGCTTTGGGATCATTTGGCAGGAAATCTCTTTGGCTTCAACCAACCTAGGTGGCCATAATCTCCCACCCAGACTGATTGTTTTTGGTGATAGATGGAACAGAGCACAACTGTTAGTAGCCTTTACAGTATATTTCAGACCAGCATTTGATCTGTTTTTATCAATATGTTTAAGGCAAATCGCCTCGGCAACTTGTAAAAATGGCAGCGCGCTTGGTACGGTTGGAATGGTCAACCCCAGTGATTCAAGTCTGACCATGAATGATATATCAAAAATGTATTTAAACTGGCTGTGCTACTGTACTAACCACCAGTAAGTTAACAGCTTGTAATTTGACGCGGTCCCCAAGGTAACTGCTTGGTAGGCGAATGGTTACAGTGCTTCCAGATCAGCAACGGGACGTTCAATGTCATGCTCTTTCTTCCCCAATTGCCAGTCTACCTTTATGCTGATTTCAGATTCATAATACCTAATAAGTCTGAAATAAGAATACGTTGCACATCCACTTAAAAAATAAATCAGGTTACTTTATGTATTTGTCTTTTTGGACTAGGACGCTGAACCTTGAGTTTATCTTTTTTCCTTCTACAAAAGTTCTGTTTCTGACCTTGAAGACTATCAGGTCGTGCAGCCCGTCCTGTAGAACCGTCCCATCTTCCTTCATCAGACGCACAAAGGCCATGGCAAAGTTTTTCTCACTCTTGTCTTTGGCTGGAGACAGATTTGTAAAGAGAAGGAGGGCGGTTCAGGGGAGAGACACGTCAGGGGAATAGAAAGGAAAGGAGGGATGGTGAGACTCCAGGAACGGGAGGAAGGACAACTGATTTATACAATCAAGAGTGCGTAATGATGCCTCGGCTAATTTAACACATTGCTTCCAATCACTCAGTCCTGTCAGTGGAGGGAGGGGGGGGGGTGTGTCAGGAGAGAACAGACCAGCAGAGAGGCTGATACTCACACTCCTGGGAAGAGCGGTGTCTGAACATGAAACGCAAATGGATTTTGTGCATTTCTTCCAGAGGGACCGCCACCTACAGGACAAACGACAAAAAAGTAAACTTTTCTAGAAACTTATGGTAGATGAGGAATGCAAATGCATAAAAATCAGATATGTTCAAGAAACCTCAACAAGAAATGTACCACTGACTACTGAGGAGTATTTCTTGGACTTCTACAACACACACACACACACCTTAATTGTCTCCATCCAGCGGGGCTGTTTGATTTGGTAGTAGATGACCGATCTGTACTCACTGACCACTTTATCCCCTGCACCCAGACAGATGGAGTTCTAGGGAACAGGGAGACAAACACGGGACATATTGAGCCGACGGGCTTTATGTTTGCGTGCGTTTGTGCTTCAATACGTTTTATTTCTGCGACCGCTGAATCACCGCTTGCTCGGCGCCGCGTCGGTTCTGCGGCCTGTAAAAGCCACACGCCGGCAAACCGGTCAGGTGATCCGTCCCTGCTGCTCACCTGTATGACCTTGCCGTCCTCGTCGCAGACCCACATGATGACCTCCACGTTTTTCTGTGTTGTCTTGTTGTACTTGTCAAAGTCGCCGCCCTGTAAGGTGAGGTAGATGTCATTGCGAACATCTCCCGGCATGATGATCTCTGGGAAGCCCAGTTTGCGGGCGACCACGGTGCTGCGGTCCACCAGGTGAGGGTATTCCTTCCGGATCTGAACTATGTCCCCCACCAGAGCCTTCATGGTCACCCACAGACCTGGAGGGAGGTGGAGTAGAGGAAGAGGAGGAGGAGGAGGAGGAGGCAAGGCTATGCATTAATGCTCAGAATTGAATTGAATGTTGGAGTTTGAATTGTTTTGAGAGCATCATAAGGCCTGCGACTCATTAAATAAATGAAGGCTGTTAATCTAAAAAGTAATCATTTGAGTAATAATTTCACAAAATGACAGACGTGTCACATGGGGAAACTATGTTTTATTCGGGGATTTAATAAAACAAAGTCCATCTTCAGTGGACAACCTGCTTACCTACCGGATTGGTTATTTATTAGACGTATCTATTCATTATTTATTGCTCCCTACAGATTGTGTCTCTTTTAATGTCTAGCTTTACACTCCTTACAGGTTGAGAGAACCAGGTATGTCTGGCTCTGACAAAAGTCAATACTGTACTTCATGAACAGTGTGGTTCCAATCATTAACTTAAACAAATAAGTGCCACTCCGAGTTATTTCAAAAGAGGGATCCAGAGGGGCATTTTCCTCTTTGTCGGCAGGTAAGTGAAGACAAAATAAAGCCAAATGAATGAATAAGAAATGTCAAGGCCCAGGCATTATTCAAACAGAATGTTTTCAAGGCCAACTAAAACCCTGGAACGTTCAGCTTGTAGTGAGATCCACTTTGTGTCCAATGCAAGTATTTATGTGTCGGGAGCAGAACGTAAAGCGTGGAAGTGAAGATGTCTGCTGTTGTTGTACACCACAATGTAATTACCAACACTATAAAATGTCTGTCTACCCTTTATTCAAGGGTGTAAGAGGGGGTAGAGGTGGATGAAGGAGACAAACAAAGAGCTTCATCGTAATAGGAAAGAAATGTGTTTAAAGGAATATGGGCTCTAAAGGCTTTCAAGGAAATGATGTGAGAAAGCGTAGACAGGAATAGGCAGAGAGGATGGAAGGAAGGGTTACTTGTTTATTTCAGGGAGAGAGTTTTCGGAAGGGTTCCGGTGGATGTGACAAACACGGTGTTAAGGCTATTTAACGCCTAATCCAGGTCAAAAGTTTTGTTTGAAAAACAATACATTGTTCAACAACAAAACTCAAACTTTCTGGTTCACATTTGTTTTTCAAATGATCAAAACTTGACCTGGATTTGGCTCCATAACGACGTACCTTCAGGGAGTGCTTTGTGTCAGAGTTCATGTGTGATCTTTGGCTGACGCATCTCGTAGCGAGCGATAGGACTGATTGGGGACGAGTGGTTTGATGAGCTTCGTCCGTATCTGCTTGCCCCAGGTGCTCTTTTCATATCTAGGTGACGCCCGGGGCGTTTTTAGGGACGAGAGGAAAAGATAGGGGGCCGAGCAAGATCTACGGCGTCCACGGCGTCTGTCAAAGTCAGCCGTAAACACGAGATAGCGGGCGGATAGACCGCAGGCCGGGCCAGTGAGAAATAAAGTGTAAGTAACATAAAGACGTGGGCGAGGGCGCGCATGCGATCCATCAGGATAATGTCTGTCATATCTACCCAACGCGCCGAGACAAAAGGCGACACGGGTGATGAGAAATGACCATTTTATCAGGCCCCCGAATGACTGCAGCATACACAGTAGGAGCCTTTAATGCCCCACAGGACCCCTGACTTTAAGTCACAAGGCTTAACCAAGAGAGAGAGAGAGAGAGGAGACCAACCTTGTCCAGCACTGTCCCCTCGCGATGCCGTCACTTTGTTCAGTAAGGAGTGGAGAAAGTCATTCTCAGCGACTACTCTGGAGCCAAATAAACACAGAAAAACACACTTCAAGATCACACAAACACTTTGTGATTTTAAAATTGTGCAGAAGCTGAAAAAAAAAGAAAAAACCCATTGCAATATTGTTATATAATTTCCAGGAGGATTTGTGAGTAATAGAAAAGGAAAATGCACGTACGGGAAGAAGGGAATGAAGAACTGTTTCTCCTCGTCGCATTCGATCTTCCCTTTGATGAGATCACTAATGTCCATTACTGCCAGGAAGAGGGGAAACAAATGTGTCCGTGATAACAAAATCAAAGACAATGCTGCGGGGTGATTTCACATGTGGATGCACATCAGTCAGCGATGACAGCCGCTTGAATTACTATCTCTTCATCACAAACTAGTCCAGCATCCATTCAGAGCATACACAACATTTTGCAGCCAGAGGGAGCAACAATAACCTCAAGGTAATAAAAAAAAAATAGTGGAGAAGATGAGTGTGTTTGCTGTTGTATTGTTTAGTTTACAGGGGTTAAATATGTGCGACGAAACCTGGAGCAGCAACTGCTGACCAATCAGAGAAAACTCTTCTGAACTGACTTTTTCTTGTCTACTAAATGACATTTTAGTTGAACAATTTAAAAGCACCTTCGACAAAAAATTTAAAAAACCCTGCACTGGCTGCTCTTCAAGTACCTGCTACCCCGAACGGCCGCCTCAGGCCTTGAGTGCTCTTCTTGTTGTTCGTCTCTTTCAGGTCCATCCTGCCCACTCTCACTATCTGACAGATGAGGTAAATCTTCTCCCTGCTCAGGTCCTTGTTCCCCAGGTCCTGGTAGAGACAAACAGGAAAGAGAACAGAGGAAGCCAAACAATTAGTGTAGATTGGAAGCGGGAACAGCAGACACAACTAACAGGATTAGCGGGACAGTGCGGGGACATCGGGTTACGTGGGAAAGAGGGTGAGAGGGGGGGAAAGAAAGCAACTCAATCTTCTGAGAGGGGACGACGCCTCTATTCATGCGGCGGGTGCTGCTGAGCCGCAGTGCAATAGTGCCCTCCTTTGGTTACTCACCGTGAAGACAACCTTCAGGTTGTTGAGCATGTCGATCTCCTTGGGGAATCCTTTACTGCCCCAACGTACCAGGTAGTTCTCACTGCACAAAGCACGGAAAACAGTTATTGTTACTGTTCCACAAAGCAATACCACAGATATATAGCCACCAATAGCATATCAGAATAAAGATGGTTTTACTGGAACATTGCAGATTCACTGTACTTGAGAAGGAATGTACATATACATATATATAGGTATATATAAAACCAGACAGTGATGGAGGGCTGAATAGAAAGAAAGAGACATCGCTGAGGGCCTATGGATGAAGCAGGATGAAACAAAGCTGTGGAAAAGTTCCTAAACATTTCACCGGAATAAACCAGAACTAATGCCAAGAAAGTAAGAGAGGATCTGCGGTGAGAATTAGAAATCCACAGTGCGACAGTGAGTGACGGGGCTTGGCATCGGCACTGTCAGGCACCACATAGCACTGCTAGTCAGCATCTTCTGCCCTATAATTTGTGTTCGCTTTATTCTTATTTCTGGTATCCCATTGTTCTAATTTAGTGAGCTTCAACAATGGAGAAAAAGACACAGCACAAATGAAGGAGCAAGAGGATAGATACATAGGCAGCGGATTAAATGACATTTTCATAGGTACTAAGATGGATGCGGTGGAGGCTAAACCCATCGCATTTATTTTATTCAATGGAACACGTGAGAGAAAAGGAGCACCTGATGATGCTCTGTTTGATGGGGTCATAGAGCGACATGAAGAGCTCCGAGTCCTCTCCGATGCGACACACAAAGTTCCTGACGAAGACGTAGAGGCTGTGCGTGGGGGACGATTGGATGCGGGCCGAGATGCCGCTGTGGTCCGCCTGGATGTTGGACTGCAGGGAAGGACGGTAGTTGGAGGGAGGTTAACTTTGGACAAGAGCTTGACCCGATACAGTGCCGGCCAAAAAGGCTTTGCTCCAAGGTCGCGAAGAAGGCGGTGTGAGAACTAACGGCTCTTTACTTCATTCTGGGATCTAACGGCCGCTACGTGGATGAGTGGCGGGTTGGTAAGGGAGAAGAAAATTACAAAAGACAATTGAATCAATGTAAATTAGTCTGCAAGGAGATGAAATGAAGTCAAACCAATTTGTATGGAAGCAAAATCTTTTTTTTTAACGACTAAATGAAATGAAAAAGATGGAAATCCCACCTATTCAATTCATTATCTATTTAATAGATATCTAGTTCACGATGGCTATTACATTTCCTCATTTTACATTATTACAATCCTGTGGTGTTGTCTCTGGAAAAGTCCACTGCGGTGCAGAAGCATCAACTTTGTCTCTCAATTGCAACATCCACATCCACCCATGAGATCCTCTCCTCTGTCTCACGAAACTTTCCGCCTGGCGCTTTTCTTTTTTCCCCTCCTGCATTCCAATTCCTCTGTTCCCCAGTGCACTGGCTTCTCGTCTCCTTGCCTACCTGCTCCTCTTTGATGCGCTCGTTGATCTTGGCTGTGGCCTCCTCGTGGGCCCGAAACAGGCTGATGACACTGGCCCGTTCCGGGTCCAGGATGTTACCGTCGTCGTCCCGAACCACCTGGTCCAGCTCCAGGATCCTGCAGGGAGAGGAGCAGGGGGTTTGAAGGCATACAGTGGGCAAAGGAGAAAAAGAAAGAAAAAAAAGAGGCGTCAGGTGGGGATAGAAATGCTTTGGAGAAGAAGGGAGGCAGAAGGCAGCAGAGACACATGAAATATGGAGAAGATGCTGAATATTTTGAGGTTTTAGGAGGACGTGAACAAGGAGGCAAGACAGCAGAAAACTACTCTTAAACTACTTTCAAAAGTCCTACTTGTTGCCATAGTCGATCTTGGAGGTGACTTTCTGCTTGAGCTCCTTGAATTCGTCACTGGGCAGCGTGCCAGAGAGGAGCTGGGAACGCCACTCCATTAGCTCCCACATAAGCCCCTGGACCTGCTTCACACGCTTGTGTTTATGGGCCTGGACAGGTGGATGTATAGTGTTACACTCAGACGCACACAAATGGACACACACAAAAAGGGATTTTGCACGTTGTTGTTGTTGTTGTTGTTTTTTCTTACCACAAAAAGTTGCTTCCATATGCTTCCCCACTCCCTCAATGTGGTGGTTACCTCCTTTACCAAGGGCATCTCTGCAGACATCACGACCTCCTCGTCTCTGTAGGCGCACGTACGAATGGGAAGAAAACGCAACGGAGTGACGAAAACGTAACTTTGAGTCAGGCGAAGACTTTTTAAATGCACTCACCCCTGTTTTTCAATGACGACCTGTTTAAGATGAATGAAACTGGCAGGAAACACTCCCTGGAGAGGAATGTGCATGAGGATTTTAATCATCGGTAGCTTTCAACTTTCCGATTCACAAGATCCCCCCCCCCCCCGGTGACTAAGACGTGTTATTCTCACTTTTCTGCTGAAATCAATGTGATTTACTGTCTGGCATGAAAGAAACGTGAGGGGTTTGTGTGAAGTCTTACCCATTGGGCATTGTTCCTAACCAAGTGGCCTCGGTACCAACCTGAAAGACAAACGGACCGTCACCTTACGTTACTGACACATCTCCATGAGCGCGTCTGTGGTGTCTCGACCACGTGTAATCAAGTACTGAAACCTGGTGAAAAAACCTACGAGGCATACAAAATGAAACTGGTACAAAAATAAATTGTGTAAAAAAAGAAACGCTATAAGTATCTCCCTTTTGGATTCTTCATGAAACTGTTGCATTTTAATGTGCAACCTTGTTTTTGTGAATGCCTCACAGAAATAAAAACATAAGTGTAAATATCATTTTTATATTGTGAGATAATCTTACCATCGCAGACCTCCTGGATCTGCACTGCATCTCCTACCTCCAGGGACAGTTGCTTCTTTCCGTTGGCAACAAAATTCCACTTAACTATAAAAGAAATAATTAGTCTGGTTATTGGTGCATTTGATGGACTGCTGTTTAAAGGCAATGGAAATAATACACAATTCAAGCACCAACTGAGCAGAGCTGGTAGCGTTATGAATGTTAGCACCGTCGGGTGGTGAGGTGACGCAGTTCTTTAACAACCGTCCTTCTCAAACTGTCTCATGAACATTTGAAGCAGGGGAAATGTGACTAAAGAGAAGCAACTCAAAGAAAACCATGAAGTGACGTAAGCAAAAAAGACAAAAAAAAAGATTTACAACAATAAATAAAAACACATACAAAAGATGCAATAGATTCTTTTTTATTTCATAAGCTAAATGAATATGCAGATTGGTCAGTAATGAAAAGGCTTCATATGCAGCATGGCATAAGTAACTCAAGGGTCAGCAGAGGACGTTGTACTGCACGCTGCCTCCCTGCAAACAGTGCATTGGATATCAGTGAGTGTGAGTCTGCTGTAGTGAAGCCATCGTCTGAGTGAATGTAGCACCGGCTTCAGAGAAAAAACGTCCCTCCTTCTTCTTCTTCCACTTCCTGTCTTGTAGTGTTATACAGACCAGGAAGAAATTCTGTCTAGATACAGTAGATAAACAACACCTCATTGAGTAATCCCATTAGTGATTCAAAATGCAAGATACATATCTTTTCTTAAGATATAAAGCACTAAAAAGACTTAAAGACTTTCAATGAGTTTTCATCGTTCACTTACGATGTAAACTCTGTGTCAAAGTGAATGGGTGCATTGTCTGCGATGACATCCTCTCCCTCTGCATTAGATGTCACAAATCAGTGTCGGGCTGAGCGTGTGTCCGTCTCGCATATCTAACGGCAGCACACGGCGATCAGCTCGGCCATGTTCAACCCACACAGTGTAGTGAGCCGTTGAGCCTTACCCATGTGTGATGTGTTCCATGCGCCATAAGCAATCAATCAAGACATATGAAAAGGTGTAATTTTCTCACTCTTGTGTTCACGGGGTGCACAGTGAAATGCATTCAGATTGTCTATTCACTGTCACTTAGCCTGCATCAGTTCAGGGTGGATTGTGACTTTGAATAGGATTTCACCCACCAATCACTCCACCGGCTCTTGTGCCTCCTGTCGCATTGAATGTCAATGGTGAACATGATTTTAGGATTCAAGTTCCTTTGGCGGTGATTACATCTCACGCGTACGTCCTAAAGTTCTCTAAAGACCGTTTAGCACCTGCTCACATCCTGTTGAGCAGGAAGTCGAGAGTATCCATTTCTCTCCTTCTTGCACACACTAAATGGAGAGGCGCTATGGAAACATTTCTCTGTGCATGCACACAAACAAAAGACAAAGAGAAGGGAGCTCCTGCTGACTTACCCACACCGTAGCGCTCTGTGGCGGCCCTCGTCCAAGGAGCCATGGTCGCGTGTAGCCCTTCGCGCTACTTTGAGTCTCGTCTTTCTAATTCACCTCCGATCTCGCCTTCTCTCTCTCTGTCTCTCTCTCTCTCTCTCTGTTTTTTGACAAATGTGCCTACCCAACTTTTTACTTCTGTTTTTTCTTTTACTTGAAATGAAGGCAACAGGCCCATCCCCCCTTTGCCTCTCTTCCTCTTCTGCCTCTCGTCTCTTCCTGACCTCGGGCCGTTAAGGGGAAGTGAGCGAGTGTGAAGGCGGAGTCCTGTCCAGGCCGCGCAGGGCGTCAAGTCTCCCTTCTGCTCATTTGGATCTATTTGTGTTATAATTGAACAAAGCACAAAGGTCATATTTGTGATCCGTTCTTAAATCATTCAAATCGATCAAAATAAGTAACGTACACCAACCGGCGTAGAAAGTCGATGAACTGTGGAGAGCTTCAAATGGCAGCGTGTCCCCTCCCACTGTGGGCTCGCTCTGTAAAAACCTCAACCAGAAATGCAAGTGTTTGAAGTTGGAAGATCACAGACAATATAGCGTGATGTTATGTTCCTGTATAAATTGCTTCACCTGTTTTCGACCTCGTTGCGTAACAAGAAAGACAATGTAATGTAAAAAATTCAATATTCAGACGGTGCACTTTTAAACTAACAATCCTCCATCCTGACAGGTTTCATTTTTTTTTGCATGATGTTGAGTTCCCCCCCCCCCCCCCACATGCAACAGGCCAAAAGAGGACTGCTAACATCTTAACATGGATGTAAACGCTGCAGGATTTAAAATACACCGTAATCATCATGTTAGTGAATTGATTGATAGGGGCCGTGTCTCGCACTGAACCACTCTTACATTCACTAATGAAACATTCTCGCACGCACTGCTGAAACACTCACATGCATATACAGTAGATATTATGTAAACGGTCCTATAAAAAAATTATACATACTTGTCTGAAACACACACATAAATTTTTTATATACATACATACATACATACATAAATACATATACACACACACACACAAACATTATACATTCATAACTGAATTTCTTGCAAAAATACATATACAGTAGATATTATGTAAACGGTCCTATAAAAAAGTTATACATACTTGTCTGAAACACACACATAAAGTTTTTATATACATACATACATACATACATACATAAATACATACACACAGACACACAAACATTATACATTCATAACTGAATTTCTTGCAAAAATACAAGTTTAGATGTTTTGTGATATGTGAAAGAGTGCAGGCTTTAAACAGGAGAAAAAGCGTCTATCTTATGCCCCCCTTCCACAGTATGTGTTTAAGACTGGACTCGTCCGTTCCGTAGCTGCATGATGTGTTGAGACAGTTGTGGTTGGTGTACAGAAATACAGCCCTTTACCTCATGGTCCTCACACGTCGCTGTGGGGACGGGGCTGGCTGTGTGAAACTAAAACTGTCATTTCATGGGTAAAATAGTCTCGCTAACACACTACCACGCACTAACAAATAGTATTTCATAGGAATTTAGGCAATACTTTTCATCTCCAATAGAAGGGAGTAGAGAGTTCTAAATCATTTTGAAATATTGTATTGAATCCCCTGGCATTACCTCATCTTATCATTATATAGGGCAGTGTTTCTCAACTGGTGGGTCGCGGGCCTTTGCATGGGAAAATATATATATATTTTTTAAAAGCACAGGATTCTTCTGAGATTTCATCCTGTGCTTTTATTTTGAAGGGACAGCGGAGTGTCGTTTTTTTTTCCGGCTCGTCAGTCCATGTTGCCCCCCCCCCCCCGTCGTGGACCCCCGTCGTCAACCTCGCTAGCACCCCCCCCCGATCCCGCGATCGATTTGGGTCGAGGCTTGTCATTAAGGGGTGATGGGTGGGTCCCGGAGCCAGACCAGTTGAGAACCACTGATATAGGGCATCCATTTTTTTAAACATTCTTTTCCAAGACTAGCTGTGATTTTATTTCTCATAGTAAAGATTCAAATTTCAATGCTAAAAGAAATTCAAGGTACCACAAGACAATTAAATGCTTGGATTGGGATTTAACTTTGACAGAACAGTGTGCATGTTCATCCCCAGGTATGAACCCGTAACACGAGGGTAAAGGGAGAGAAAGACAGACATGTAGATGAAGAACGAAGAGAAGGACAGAATAAATAAAAAGATGATAAAGGAAAGATATGTTATCGCGTAGTTCTGTGTGGTGGAACAAAACCTGGAACCTTGTTGCTTTGACACAAGGACAAAGAAAGGTGGAGCTAAAGTGTGCATGGAGAAAAAAAAATAACTTGACTTATATAACAAGACATGTGATGGATGAAGGAATAGAAAAGAGACAGAAAGCAGATGCTGTAACATAGGGAGAATACACAAAAAGATGTACACAATTCGATTAAGCATCAGCGATGATTAGGAACAAGGCCACAGGAACCAAGGACACAAAGGTGACGCTAATAAGGAAAATTGAGGGGAAAATAATAATAAAATGTAATAATGAGTTTTAAATGTCTCCAACCCAGAATAGGAATCTATAGCAAATGATAGAGGAGCCACATCAGGGGCTATGGCACATTAAAAATAGATACAGAGGCTGAGTCAAAGGCTGCACCAGAAATAGAGAGATTGATTTAGAAATCTTTATGACCTTTCAGGTCTGGTTCTCATAGATCTACCAGAAAGCCACCCATCCATCACTCTCTAAAGCTTTATTAAACTGTTTAAAGTGGTTCAGTGGAATTTGGATAAGCATGGGGCAAAAAGCTGATCGTAAAAAGGCACGAAGTGATGCACGCGAGGATACCATACCTTCCTGCGTGTCGGCCAGTGGGCCCAATGCAAACTGGACCTGCCAGGAGCTCCATTTAAGACTCAATGCAAACGGTTGCTTGCATTAACTCTGCCAAGTCTCCAAAAGCAACAGCCACAGCCGCTGGATCATGGATGTTATAAGGCGTGATTAGAGAAGAAGAGCTATTAGAATAAGGAAGAGAGAGAGAGAGAGAGAGAGAGAGAGGGAGGGAGGGAAGGGGGTGGAGGGGGGTGGAGGGGGGTGGAGGGGGGAGAGCGAGGCTGTGGTTCTCGCCGCTCTCAGGGAGCAGAGCGCGGTAGCGGGGGGGACAGTCGTCTCAGGAAAAGGAAAAGCAGCACGGGGGGTGAGTTGATGAATTCCTACTTTATAATTTACTGAAAAATACGTGAGGTTTGAAACAAGTTGGCTTATTTAGTTGGTGGAGATGTAGTCACTGCAGCTGTGTGTGTGTGCTGCCGTCACTTTGGAGTTTGACTCAACGTTTGCTCAGAGACTGCCTTGATTTTCTGATATGCATTTCAAGTAACATATAGAGAGTGAGGCAGTAGCTTATGTACAACACTCTAACATGGAATACTGCTCTGTAGGTTTGCCACCTCGAGAAAAACAGTTCATTTATCTTCTGTAATTGTGGGTAAATGATCAAAGATTTAACCTGCTTGGGTTTGCGTTTGAGGAAAGCTCAACTGGGTCAATAGCGAGGCTGGTGAGAGCATGTGAACTCTGTACAAAGACAAACATATGAAGGGGTCATTTAATCGGTAAAGTCGACATGAGGAAGTGAGATTATGCCGTGTGTGTCTGCGTGACCTATGGTTACTAATGCTATACCTTGTTTTAGCTCTGTTGCTACAGCTACACACACTATACACTGGAACGAGCCATTATGACGTCAGGTGTTTTACAAAAGGAATCACCAAATGATTATTATGCCAGCAGCCTAAAAAGAAAATCCAGTAAAAGGAAAAGTACGACAGTAAAAATGTTACGATTAGAGCTCAAAGTGGATCAGTCAAGGCGAGTGAGCGACAGTAGACAAGGTGACGTGCGTTTGTATCAGCTCATTGAGCCATCAGAAGAGAAAGGGGATGTGGTTAAGTTCATGAATTGGTCGGGAACTCGTCACCTTCCCCTTTCCTCGCTGAGAAAAAGCAAACATGGGGCAGCTCTGAGAAATGATGGGAACGGATTGATTGTGAAGTTGAGGCACCGCATCCAGGAGCTGGCAGACACAATGAGGGGCAAACTATTATCCCCGTAATGACTTGGACTTGTTTGTGTATGTCTGAGAAAGGCATGCTGTTAGTGTACATGCATATTTCATGTGTGCGCCCCCCCCCCCCCCCCCCCGACTGCTGCTGCTGCCTGTGCGGCTGTCTGACCTCACGTCTGTCACTCAGGCCGTTATGTTTTCACGCTTCGTCAAGATCCCGCGGTTTCTTCCAGCTGGACGGGACACACAACTGTTACCAAGCAACCAACCATTCTAGCATCCCTTTCTCACCCTCTTAAAAGGACGAAACAAGAAGACGGTCACGTGGTCACATGATGAACACAGCTATGGATTTCTTTGCAAAAGCAGAGGAAGCGAGGGAGCCAAGTGTTGCTGTTCGATTGAATTACATGAGGATGAATGATGCCTTATTGCATGCAGGGCCCATTCATTAGGACGGTCCTCACTAAATAAAGGTTTATTGACCCCATTGCAAGTCCTTGCCTTCATCATATCTGCAATAAACAGCTCTGTTAAATAGTTTGGAAGATGACACTATAAACTCAAGTTTCACCTTCTTTAATCTTTTGACCACTCGGCAGTTGACCAAACGCCACCAAAGAGTGCATGTGACTGAGTGCATGAGGTCACCGTTGTGTCGTTGGGACCGTGCAGCGCCCTCCACACATCTCAGGGGGCGTCGCAGAGACATACACGGCAAGTAGTGCGTTTCGGTGAGTCATCTTGCCAAACCCCTTTACAACCGTCAGGAGGCAGATACGCCGACCGTGATTGAGTTTTAATGGGCTTAATGAATGAACGAATGACTGAATGAACGGGTTATATCCTGCAATCAATCAGTCTGCAGCTACCACGTCAAAAAGTACATGTGACACCCTTCTCCCAACGTTTCAGTGATTTGACTGAGGCCGATTTTAAGCAATTTCCTCAGAGTAAATACATTTAAATACATTGCATTTGTGACAATATAGATGATTACTTAAACATTTGGGCTGAGGAAGAGCAGATATGTTTATCCCTCAAAAAAGACAGCTGGCTGGTAAAAAAACAAAAAAGGTGCTAGAATGAATACTCGGTATTTGGAGAATCTCAAATCAAGCCACGAGTCCCAGCTGAGAGGTAAATAACCTCATTACTCATCTGCGAGCTGCGACTGGGAAACCGCTAAAGAGCCACGGATCCGTTCTTCTCCTCCTGCCTTTTATCTGTGCACCCAAATTGGACTCTTTTCACCGGACCACTTACCGGGTAATAGAAGGTTTGGATGGGGCGGACTGAGGCGGACTGAGGCCTCCCCAGCTCGTTTGCACTGTTCTCGCGCTGTGGGATGGATCACAGGTAGAGGAAGCTGTCCACTAGTTCCCGGGAGGTTAACCAGTTACTAATTAATTCAACCAACTGCTACACACAGATAACGTGGAGGCCTGAGCGATGTCTCAAGCGCCGTTCTCAAAACCCCAGACCCGTGCCCCCCCCCCCCCCCCCTCCCCTTTTTGTTGTCTCCTGGAAACATGTGAATATGAATTCTCCGACAGAAACCCCCCCCCTTGGTAGAGTAGAGTAGCAGTTGGGTCTCTCAGCGGCCGTTACAATCCATCACGCGCTTCAAAATCCATTACTAAGAAAGAATCTCCAGGTCGGTGTGTGCATGGGAGAGTGTGTGCATGTTTGTCATTGATAATATATACAGATGGAGTAACACTCTCCATCGCTTTCCATTAGGGACAACTGATGAGAAGTTTGTGAAGGGAAACAGATGGTCGGTAATAAATTAGCACACTGTCTGAGGGAACGATGCGGTATTTACTATAGAAAGGACATCATTCGTCAGCGTAAAGGTGAAAGACTTTGACTTTCTGCTGCGACGTGACTTGATGAAGTGAGACGAACATGAAAGTCGTTTCTGCAAACTGAGCTCGTGCTCACTGCCGGTTCTTGATAACAAAGTGGGCCGGGTGGTATATTAATAAAATGTTATTATAACACAAATATTTATGCAAAAATAAACAGGAAACGAATATGGTTATGCTCTCACACACGTGCACTGTAACATGGGAAAGGGAGCTTGTGCATTTGGCTGGAGACAGATAACAGGCGAGCGCACACATCTTTATATACATTATCTCCCTGGGGGTCAGACCAGGTTATTCGTAAGGCTCTATTGACTACAAAACATGTCCCTTTGAGGACATTCCTCACATGCGCGCGTTGGAGCCGGGCCTAAACCCATTCCGACCGTACGTGTGCTGTTTGGGAGTGAGACAAAAAAAAAGCGGTTGATCCAGAGAGAGAGAGAGAGAGAGAGAGACGATGCTTTGATGATGAAAACATGTGAAACGTGTGCTCTCAGGGATCCAGCCTGTCGTTCAGGCTTCATCCGTGAGCGCCCGTGCTATCAGCTACTTCTGGATGAAGTTCAAGGCAGTGATTTTGCGGACAGAAATGTGTCTGACGAACAAAAGGAGCCAAGATTGGACGAGCTCACAGATTAGAGATGGTGTTCTGGTTCGGGCCGGATTTTAATTAAAACCGTTCTTTCTGTAGCATTTTCTTTTTCATTCTGGAGTGTAATGGCCTTTCTTTTCTTTTTTTCTTCCCCATTTCCACGTGAAGCCGGCGTGTGCACCTCGCCGCGTCCCTCTCACTCTCCCAGGTGATAAGTGAGCGGCTCGTGATAAAGTCTGGCAAACGTCCCGATGTCCATTACAGTGTTAGAAAATAGGGGAGCAAACATTACCCACCACCCACTGACGCACACACGTGTACTCCACTCACACACATTCTACACTTATCAAGCAGCTCCGCTCATTCCAGAGGCACACAATAAAGGCTCATGCCGGCATGCCATTGATAAGTTCACAGAGCACAAATAACACTGAACACCCTCTCGAGAAAGTCTATGAACGAAGCAAAAGCTCGAATATCCAAAAGGAAATGATTTTTTGTCCAAATTACCTTGACAAAATATTAGAAATGATGTTGATGTTGAATGTTTTCTAAACAACCTTTTGGGTTATTCACAGCCACTGTTCGGTAACTGTATTTATTATCGTATCATTTTTCGCTCGCTGGTGTCCTGATTTAAACCAAACCTGCCATCCATAGCTTTATTTCATCAAAATGTTAATCCTATTCAACGGAAACTGGAATAAAACTTGGCTTCATCTCAGGCGTAGCAGACTGCTGAGAGAGATTTAGCAGCACTGCTTGTTTATGAAGTTGCACATGTTGGCCTGAGCTAAACAAACTACCGTTCAGCTCATGGCTTTATTACAAAGGGATTGGAATTCCCATTAGCGGACAGTCTCAAATGGCAGCTACACATTTGCCTGACTTGAAACAATTGAACATCATAATAAACGAATCTATTCATATCTGACAGCGTGCATAACCACAAAGTCATTGCGATTATTTATGATAATGGTTGTGGTTTTACGTTGCATGCAAAAGCAAAAGAGACTTTCTGTTGCTACAGATGAAACCACAGTGGCAACAATAAAAAAAACACAACTGATCAGTAAAAGCCAGTTTGATACTAGTCACGCTAATCATCCATTTCAGACCTGGTGGCAAGTCAGTAGTCTTCATGTCTTTAGTTTCAGCGCTTTGTATTAATGATTTCACTCATTTTACTTCATCCATCTATTTACTGCATTTTGATGATAGTTTGGGGTTCCAATGCAGAAGTAAATTGTATTACATCATATGTATCAATTCATAGATGTAAAAAAGGGTCTCCGAATACCCTTTACCCTCTCTCACTCTCTCTCTGAAGCTACAGGAAATGCTCTGCTGATTAACATCTGTGCTCCTCATCTCTGTCCACCAGGTGTCACTACAACCATGGAAGATAATGCTGAAGCCAAAGCACTGCCACGGACCACCGGGAAGCGCCGCCATAGGCAAAAAACAGCAGTCGCAGACATTCCTGCAGCCAAATAATGCCAAAGACTGTGTGTTCATAATAGCCCTAAACACTCTGATTGACCATATGTGATAGCAGTATATCCGAGGCTAAGTGTGTATGTCCTCTTTGGCAAAAAAGGGAAGTCCTCTGATATCAAAAGTGAAGGGAAAACCTTGCAATCGTTCGCATAAAGCGCCAGCGATGAAGTCACGTGATCGTCACCAGTGAAGCACCAGCCATGATGTTGTCCCAAGTGATGCTGGGCGTCGTCCTGTCCCTCCTCATCCTCCTGACCGTCAGTGGGAATGTGCTGGTGTGCTTGGCCGTCTGCGCCTCCCGACGCCTCCGCTGCCTCACCAACTGCTTCATCGTGTCGCTGGCCGTGACCGACCTGCTGCTCGGCCTCCTGGTCCTCCCCTTCTCCGCCCTGCTGCAGCTCAACAACGAGTGGCCGCTCGGCCCGGCCTTCTGCAACTTTTACATCTCCATGGATGTCATGCTGTGCACCGCCTCCATCCTCACCCTCCTGGCCATCAGCGTGGACCGCTTCCTGGCAGTGACCAGGCCTCTGAGATACGCCTCAGTGGTGTTGCCATGGAGAGTCGGCGTGGCCATGGCCAGCGTTTGGACCGTGTCCGTGGCCGTGTCCTTCTTGCCCATCCAAATGGGGTGGAACACCGTCAACGGCACGGTGCAGAACCACGGGCCCTCGGCTCCAGAGAGGAGATGCCGCTTCGAGCTGAACAGGCCCTACGTACTGACAGACGCTCTTCTCACTTTCTACCTGCCCCTGGTGGCCATGTGCTGGACGTACCTGGGAATACTTCGCATCGCGCGGGCACAGGCCAAGCGCATTATCAGTGCGCGACCCACTTGCATCACAAGCTACAACTGCAGGGACAACCCTTCCACCAGCACCACTGTGGTCTCCAGTGTGACAGCAGTGGCTCTGCGGGAGCACAAAGCCACGGTGACGCTGGCAGCAGTGATGGGGGCTTTCGTGGTGTGCTGGCTGCCGTACTTCATTCTGTTCACAGTGCTGGGCCTAAAGGAGCATCCAGACCCAAGCACAGTACCAGAATTCCCCATTGTTTTGTGGCTGGGTTACACTAACTCTGCCCTCAACCCCATTCTCTACGGAGCCCTCAACAGGGACTTCAGGTCAGCCTACACCCACTTACTGAGATGTCGATGCCCGACTTACGGTGGGTGGATGAGCTGGCAGCCGTCTCACACGGCGGCAGCGGCAGGTAAAGCCAACCATCAGGTTATTTTTAGAGTCGACGTTAATTTATGAACAACAAAAGAATGTGACCCAGGGTTAACACACATCACATGTTCTAATCCCAGTTGCTCCAGGTTTTAGTCTTCTTTTCCTTCTTTTCCCCCTCGCAGCCAGAGACCAGTTTACAGAGGTGACACTGCTGTGTAGCCACGCCCCTGCCACATGCCGGGCAGGTCAAACAGAACAAAACGTTGTGCTTCAAGAAATGAACAGCAGGACAGCAGCAGCAACTATCCACTTTGCAAACGGCACTGCAGTGACAGATGTCAACGGCAACGAGAGGTCAATTACCATTCAGCATGTACATACATATCACTCAACAGAGCCACGTCTGAACCCTTCACACAAACACTTATCTCTTCTCTAAACTCTCTTTCCTCTCGATGAGGGTAGGTCGTGCTGAGCCTGTGCTGGTGAGGTGGGTGCTGTGTACTGCGGTCGCAAACCAAGAAGAAAGCTCCATCAGCTTGAGAGGACACGCAGAGATTTAAAAGCCCTCTATTTGGAGGCCTTTGGTGCTGCGGTCAAGGCACCCATAATACAACATGTAAGCAGATACACACACAGACGTAACCCCCCCCCCTCCTGCCCCCCACAGACGATGTCGGGCCCAGAACAAATGGACTGTGACACACAGGTCCTAGCCATGTCATTCGCGCTGCATCAGGCCATATGGCAATATCCTTATTAGTCCAAGAAATTTGCTTTCAGCTATGAGGAGATACATTATCCAGTTTCACACCCTGCTCTCATTTCTTTGTTCGCCCTTTGTGAACTGCATGGACCAAGCGGTTTGCTCTTTGTATGTGCGGCTTTGGTAAGTGTGTATTAGGTAAAGCAGCAAAAGAAAAAAACATCATCTTGGTGATAACTGATTTATCTTTACGACCGGCTGGTAATTCAACACTTTACACATTACAAACTAAAAGTGTTCCCAAAATAATAACACCAATATCGTTTTTGGCAAAACCAAACTAATGACGCCGTGTCATTCCCTTAAGAGTAGAAATCATCACAGCACTCCTGTGTGAGATTTCATCTACAGAGGATCTTTTTAAAAAAAACTCAAAAGGTCATTGTGGCTGTATTGTGACCAGAATAATTTTTATTTATTATCATTGTTAATATTTTTTCTTTTTCTGAAAATGTTGTTTCAGGTTTTCACTTTGTGAAGCTTTTACTAACTGTTTAAATTGTAATTTTATTTTGTATTCATTTTTGCTTCTTTAAAAAAAAAGCTATAATTACAGTAGTTTCTGAGGGCTAAAATGTTCACACAACTTTGAACATCCATCAGACCTGCTAAAACATTCATGTGCAGCTCCGTACCGTAAGTGATTGTCAATTCAGCAAATTGACTAATCTCCATACTAAGATTTGGAGCTAATCCAAGCCCACAGTGGTAAAATGAAACACTCTCCTCCCAAAGTGAGTGAATCCTTTTTTGATTGCATTGTCTCTTCTGCCTGTTAGCAACCGCTCCATCCTTAATAAAAAAAAATGTAAAAAAAGATTGAAGAAATGGGAGATCAGCAAGAACCAACCGTACGCACACAGCCGGCCTCGGCCGATTGAGAGCCGAACACTTGACGCAGCTCCTGCGTCGATGGAGCTTCAGCAATCACCACACGCGTGATGGAGAACCAACAGCGATAGCGTGGAAGCACTGCGGGACACAATGAGACCAGCAGATGAACACATCGGTTATCAATTTCATGATTTACATTATTTAAGCCGACTCAAGAGTGCACTCCAGTGGAAACACGACGAATCACAACACTGACCCAGACAAAGCGGAACTGGATCATTCACAACCAGAGATTGGAAGGGAAAATGGGATTAATGGACTGTTGTTAAAGTCACCACTCCATGTAGAAACAACATGTCTATTTTGAAGAATGTAGATTTTGATGCTTATTCAGTGGCACAATGTCTGTTTGTCTTGTATCACATTGTATGAGTAACTGAGGACTGTTCCTGTAAAATACATCATTACAACCCTACTGTACAAATAAAGGAGAGCTTAAACAAAGAAAATAACGTCTACTTCCATTTCTAGAGGGCAACACAAATTAGCTGTAGTTTTATCATGTGGGATGATGCTAAAAAATCTACAAGTGGTAATACAAGTACATTGGAAACGATTCATCACAGCTGTCAGCACACTTTGCCTTAAACTACTACCACATTAACACTTAACCTTCTCCATACTATTTCCTTTAGGACTTACACAGAAGTGGACATAATATCCATCTGCATGTAAAATAGAAGCTGGAAACGAGTGAATCGGTTTTAAACCATCAATACTTTGAAAAACGAACAAATTAAATTATGAGCGACAAAAACACAGTCCTCCATCAGTCAGAGACAATTATGTTCACTTTTACGGTTTGATTCATTTGAAAAGGATCTAATGGCATCTCTCAAAAAGGAATCTGCAGAGGAGTTACTCCCCCTACACAGTTATGGTCATGAATCCACATAAATAAGTCAAAAATAATTTAAGTGGGAGATTGCAGCAGCAAGCAGTGTTGTCATTACGAACCAGGAGGAAAGAGAGACAACCTGCCATTTTTAACAGACACTTGTGGATTAGATTTAGATTTTAGTTCTCCAATTCGGTGCAATCTCCAGCTGGCTCACCTTTGCTTAACTTTGACTGAGATCAGCCACTAGAAACCCTAAAGCACCCGCATGCTACACACTACATAGGCTTTACACATTAAACATGTGCAGCAGGCAATCACACCTTGGAAGTCGGTATTCCTGACTTGACGAGCAGAGAACGTAATCTCCCTCTCTGCTGTGTGTTGTTACACAAGTGTTTCCTTGTTTTGTGTACAAAGCCACAAAGTTGCTCCCGAGGTCAACACTTGTAGCTCTATTAGCAGAAGTGTCCACCCTTAGCACCGTTAGCACAGTTAGCTACCAGCCGACGGCTCTGCCATCGACCATGTTGAGAGCTGTTGTGAGGAAATAGTGACTTCCTCAATCTCATAAACAGCCCCATTGAGGATCTGTGTAACCCCGTTACGCCACAGGCGTGGGCTCAACGCTCCCTCTCAAAGAAATCTATCGAGCACGAGTCAACGGAGGTGGCAGCTTCAACGTAGTTACATCACGCTTCCGAACAGAAACACTGCATGAAGTAAAAGATGGCGAAGGGGTTGCCCTGCCCGTGGTCACCATGTGCGTCGTCATGTTGCCGTGAGAGAATGTCTGTTGTAGTCGAGGCTGGATGGACATTCCCTGGGTTGACGACTTGGACTTCTTATTTGCACTTTTCGGGTTCGGGCGGGTGTTCCAAGTACAGTGGATTGTTCTCATTTTGCGGTATCATTCCAATGACCATCTATTCCTGGAAAATACAGAAACGTGACGTACCTCGCCAGCATGAATCAAAACACAGGCAAGAATTTTACATTAAAGATAGTTAAGCCTCTTATTAGGTGTAAATAGGCCAAAGCCTTTTTGTCACAGAGGAGGTATAGCAGCACAAGAAACGAAGATAAAGATCACTGTGAACATACTCTGTCTAGTTCCGGAGCATTGAGTATTTCTAATAACAAACAATGTTTCTTGCCTTTTAAAGGGGTCACAGGGAGGAGAAAATAACCAACAGATGCAGTAAATGTTTCATTCAGGGGTTGCATAGATGAAAACCACAGTAGTTAATAACTCAGAGGGTCCGTCCGTATCGGACTTAAATACATTTATCGGCTTTCACGTCCTTATAGTCCCTCTTTTTCTGCACAAACATGTCCTTTGGTAATTCTGGTCACTTGCTACCCATCTCCATCTTTTGACCATTGACAGCTCAAACTACATGAGAACCATTCATCATTGCTTCTTTAACATCAGATTAATGTGGGGGAAAACAAAACATATGGACTCTCTCTCTCTCCTTCTGTCACTCGGATGCACGCACGCACACACACACACACACACACACACACACACGCAGTACCCGCATTCGGCTAGCCCTGTATAAGCTATCAATCATAGATATTGTCATTATTCAACTGTGTCATCGACAAGCGCCTCTCCTTCCTTCTCTATAGTCTCTGACTTTGTCTGTGTGTGTGTGTGTCTCTCTCTCTCTCTCTCTCTCCCTTTTTCACTCCCTCTATTCTCTCTCAGACACAGACAGAAGAGAGGGAAACATGAATCATAAATCTTGTGAATGCCACCTAAAGACTTCTCAGTGCTATGAGAAAGAGAGATGATTGATAGACGTGAGTGACTGCGGCAGAAGTAAAGATGGCGGCCAGAAGGTCAAAAAGCGGCAACACTTGGGTCAGAAACCACAGTTCAAGGGTCAAACGTATTGGAGGAGGCACAATAGGGCCAAGAAGGAAGAAGAAAATGGGGGATTGAGCGGGAGAAGGAGAGAGAGAGTAAATGGAGTAAAGGGGAAGAGAGAGAGGGAGGAGGAGGAGGTGGAGGGTGTGGGGGGGGGGGGGGGGGTGCTGCCACAGTGAGGCTAAAGCCATAACTCATCTTTTATTAAAAATAATGAAAAAACTTAATGAGTTAATAATATCATGGAGAAGGAGATAGGGCGCGAGACAGAGATGGAGGAAGGGACATGAGGACGGAGGAAAGGAAAGAAATAAGGAAAGAGACCTGGCAAAGACAAAAAACAGGTCAACGTGTGTTTCTTCTCGCCCTTTGGTCATTTATTCCTGTTTACAAAGTTCACACAAGATCTATTACGGCAGCAGGGACACCCGTGCAGGGACAATCACAGCGATCCACGTCTTTCCGCCGACCTAAATCCCAAAGCCTGCTTGGTAATTAAAGGCACTTAACAACCAATTAACAGTGATGAGCTAAATTAGCAGGATATTGTCTCCTCTGACTCTGCTACAGTATTATCAGTGTATTGAAACAGCGATGAACAAACCTCAGTGGCCCGTGTTTGCATGTAGGCAAATGACGGATTAATTACTATTAAAACATCAGCACCTTAATGAGCTCGGAAACAATTAGAGAGGTCGTTAGCATGTGGAAAAGCGGCTGAGAACAGAAGAAGGGGGGGGGAGGGGAGGGCGCACAAAACAAGAGAGAAATCTTCATTGGGAAGCAATACTGATTAAATGGATGTACATTCGCACTCATCGCCCCAATATCGGCGGACCTATTAAATACATGACATCACCATTTGTCTTTTCCAGCATCCAGCTACTTTTCTCCAGCTATTATCTTCCCCCCTTTCCAAGTGCGGCTTCCCAAACTCTCCCTGCCTCCGTTTCGCCTCTCATCAAAAGCCTTTTTCTTGCTCCTCCACTCCTACTTTCTGCCTTTTCACTCCCATTTCTTCCTTCCTCCCTTCATGCTTGGGGGGCACAGTCCTGTGAAGGAATTTAATATGCAACTTTTATATGAGAAACCAATCGCATACGTCTGGGTCTATTGGGCTCGCAATCTATCGGCCCGGACGGCTAATGCAATAGAGAGAGCCGGGGCTATTTATCACACAGGGAGCTATCTTTTCCCCTCTCTCTCTCTCTCTCTCTCTCGCTCTCTCTCTCTCTCCCACTCTGCCCTCGCTCTCTCTGTCTTTATTCAAGCCCAGATTCCTGGCTGCCACTAAATCAGGCCAACTATGAGCTATGGCTGCCCAGAGGGCATCTCCTCTTTTATAGAGGGATTTGGATTTTGTATCTACTGGTTCCTCAGTGGTCGTTGAGGCTGTGCTCAACGGAAGCTATGAACATTCAGCAAACAAAAGGCAACCACTTAAACGTTCCTCCGTCCCCACTGTAATGATCACAAACGTGTAGAGATGTACGGACGGAGGGGGATGCATGGACCTGACGATTAACGGTGATGCTGCAGAGCAGCGTCTGCGTGCGTCACACTCAAAGCACCGACGGGAAAACGGCATCTGATGCGACGCGTGCACACATAACTTAGTGTTCAAGTAAGGCAACACAACATTACTGACGCTAGTCGCACACAGCAGCGGCACAACTTCAAAAGTTTCCTGCTGAAAAACAAAAGCGACAGTGTGCAGGGGGACGCTGCCCACCTGCAGCAATTAAAATGCCTCGGAAAACCTAAATTCATTTCAACAAATTAGCCACATTACTGGCCACTGTGTAATCGCTGATGGCAATTAATAAGAAATTAGTCACAATCAGCCCTATATTAACATCTCACCCAGGGGCCGCGGCTGGAAATTAATAACCGGAGATTCATCTCTCTTACGGTTTTTCTGGCTCTCTCTCTCACACACACAAACACACTCACACACACACACACACACACCTTTGCCCACCTATATTGTTCATGAATATCCTCTAAGACACAGGCACTGCTTTTTCTGTGTGGATCGTCTCATATGAGCTGCAATCTGCTCATGTCAGCTAGCCAGATTCCTCTTTACTGGGGTGTGAAAACCCCCTCAAAGACACGGTGTGTGTGTGTGTGTGTGTGTGTTGTATCTCTCCAGTGCAAGTACAATCACCACATTTGCTATAAAGTTTATGGACAAGTAGAGATAAACAATAAACTATATTGGTGTGTGTGTGTGTGTTTACTGTACGTGTGTCTGAGAGGTGCTACACCAATGGGGAGGGGGCATCGGTGGGGACTGGGTCCGCCTCTAGGGGTCCTCACACCAATCAGCAAAGCACACCAAGAATCAATTAACACCAGTGGGAGGGGGCAGAGGGTACGGCACCACACACACAATCAGACACACGGTCCGCACGCACACTGCCCACACACATGGTACTGTCTGAGCAGATATCCATCAGATCACACATTGTGCTAATGTGTGTATGCACGAATATGTGTGTGTGTGTGTGTGTGTGTGTGTGTGTCTCTTTGAGCATGTGTGTGTGTGTCCCTATCCCGGTGTGCCCCGGTCTCTCATGGTGTGAGGTTGGGGAACAGATTGGGGGTCAGCAGGGGGGTCAGGCCAGGGTCACCCCCGTCTGAGCCGTTTGTGTGTGTGTGTGTGTGTGTGTGTGTGTGTGTGTGTGTGATAGAAAGTGTGTGTCTCCAAGCCTGTGCCTGACCACCCCTTCCAGAGCTCACTGGCAGGCACTAGTGAATAAGATGGATGGTGTTGATTCATACTCTGAATTCATTGCTCCCCCTGAATCCATAGAGAATAAATACATCTACAGAAATGACGAAGCAAGGGACCAAAATGAGTATCTCACATTTCATATTCCTCCTTCACTTTTTCCCTCTCGCTTTTTTTTTTCCTTCTTGGGGACAGCTGCTGGCTACATGAAAACCATTCATCATTGCATCTTTACCATAAAACTATTGACAGTGAGAGGGGACGAGGAGCTTTATTGGCTGCACGTTAGAGCAATAAAAAAAAGCAAGCAAAATAACGAAAGGTAACCGCGGACAGTGCGGATGGCGAGCTTGAAAAAAAAAAACAGAGCAGCAAAGGGAGAGCAAGCAAGCGATAAAGACATTTGCGGCGCGACGGACATCAGCAAATAAAGTGATCAAAGAGTGTCCACCGTTGCAAAACTCCACCTCTCTCCCTCTCTACACGTTGCCGTCTCCATCTGTTAGCCCATTGCACTCGTCCATCCACTACCCCCCCCCCTCCCCTCTTCCTCCTCGTTTCCTCTCTTCCTCTAGTCCTCCCCGGCCTTCCTACCCTCGGGGAGGTAAGGTGATCTCCCTGTGCTGGTGTAAGTGACTGGTATTAGTCTGCTTCTCTGTCTGTCTGTTTGATCCCGGAACTAATGACTCCACAGGGACTGGGGTCTGATAATGGGAAATCAATATAGAGAATAGCGCTCTGGAGTGGCCTCACTTAGCTCTCGCTCTTTCACGCCTCACAGCAAAGTGCCTCCGTGTGTGTATTTGTGTGCCGAGTGGCTCTGTGTGTATATTGAGAAAAGTGTGTGTGTGTGTGTGTGCAGATCAGAATATTTAAAAAATGCATTACCCGGTAAATGCAGGTGTACACAATATAAAACTATTCAACTTCTACAGGAAACTTGCAGCTTTTAGGACATTTTTAAAAAGTACGTCGGATCGAATGGAAGGTACTGGATGGTTGACATTTCTGGGGTCATCCGGCAGTAATATGCATATATGGCTGCGAACAACCGAGCGTGCGTGTCTAATCGGTCCCACTCCTCCGCCTGGGGCCAGACAGGTGGGGCTGGTGGCATGACGCTGGTGCCCCCCCACCCTCCCCCCGCCCCTCCCCTCCCCTCATCTCAACCCTGAGGGGCCAGAAGGCCCAGCAAAGCAGGGGGCTGGAGTAGCTCCCTCTGCCAGGCAGCAGAGCACCATTCGTCTGGTGGCAGCTGGTCCTCTGTCCATCCCCCCACGTCCTCCCCTGCGCGAGCGCCCCGCGGGCAGGCAACAGGAGGGGTGAGGAGGTCAAGAGGCAGGAGAGAATGGGTGGAACGGCGGCGACATGCTGGATAATCAGCTTTTATGAGGCGGAGAGGACACAGACAGAGAGAGACGGGCAACACGGCCCCCGACACAATGCAACTGACTGCAGGCCGTAATGAATTAACACATTAGCGCACACGACCAGGGGCGTTCAGGGGCACTCAGCTGCTCTTAAACACCAACCGGCACTGGCACACTCCCTCACACACATAGATCAGTCATTAAAGCAATAGCAAACACACTCACTTATTAATTACATCAGTCATTGTGGACGGCAGATGCCCCTGGAAGCCATCCACGGCGATGAGAGATTAAAAATGTCTCCATAAAAACCATGGAGGAACATTCACTTAGCACTCGGGAATGGATAAAGGCCCGAGATTAACTCTTAAAAGTATCACAAACGCATAAGGATGCTATACGGGAATCCTCTTGACCAAACTCAAACCATGTGTTCAATTATCATCAGCCCCCAAATGATCCCCAATAATGATTTAACTCCTTCTCTCACATCTCAGTCTGCCATCCTGTTTTTGCTCTCTGCTCTCCGTCCATCCCTATAATTCACGTCTGTGCGGTTTACTTACT